>NC_071099.1:23810777-24110777 GCF_027358695.1 Spea bombifrons | reverse complement strand
TTAGAGCTCATCTCTCCTTCCTCCTTTTTTGTTGTAAGATGGGGCATCCCCACTCTCCACTATGTGGGTATACCTCCTAAATGTCCCTGCTTCTATAGCCAGTCCCTCTTTGACACCAAAATCCATCTTTTCTTAACCGATGCCTCTTTTCTAGGAGCTCAGAATTAAATTAAATGCAGTGATGTCATTAACATGTTTTCCTTTTCTCTGGTATATAGCCCCCAATACCTCTGAAAAGGGGTTCAGCCTCCGTTGTAACGACAATTATTAAAGAAGAATCACTGGTAATACGTTTGTTTTGGGTCATTCAATATATTTTATTATTTATTACAGATATTAATGATTACAGGATACGCACAAAATTTTAATAGCAGGTATGTAGGTGTATTGGAGGCTCCGCTATACATCGGGGGTCTGGAATGTTATGAAAAGGGGGTCTTAAGGGGATCTGTCACATCACAGCTAAATGTATTTATTACAATTACCCATATTAAGTGGGGTATCATGGCCTAGGCAGACTATGGTGGCAGATACGGGGGGGTGGCAGATACGGGGAGTCAGTCGCCCTCTTGGGGGATCAGGGTCCCTGTAGCATCACTGCTCAATGGGTTAAAAGGGAGACACCTGATCTCCATACCTGGGAACTCTCAGGGTCTGACCCGGGGTCTCAAGGTTTCCATGACGACCGGTATTAGAGCCATTTGATTAACACATTTACTGAGTCAGTACATGGAATCCACAGAATGGACTTTTAAAGGGTTAAAATCTCACGACTGTTAAGAGCGTTCCCAGGTATGCAGATCTCCCCGACCGCCCATTAACGCTATGAAGACCTGCGTCTGATCGGCGCGGCCTCCATACTCTACTCCCGCCGGGCGGTACGTGTCTTTTAAAGGCGGAGCGACCGGATATGATGTCATATCTCAACGCTCACCAATAACAAATTGGTATTCTGTCCTCAAATTCTCTGTCCTCCATACACCGCCCCCAGGTTATGCGGGTTTATTTAGTGTTGGGGGTTATAAAATGTCGGATTTAGTAAAAGTGACAGATTCTCTTTAAATGACCAAAAACAAAACACAGAAGGGAAATCCAGTCTCTACAGACTCACAAAACTAATATAAACGATCAAAGGGGGTAGAAACAAAGCCAAGGCCACGGTTCTGTACGCATCATTGAGCGTGTTCTTGATGATGTCACACGTGGTCACGAAGGCGTCATGCAGTTTGCCTACGATCTTACGTAAAATGGCAGCTTACTGATTTCCAAGAGGAAGTCCTGTTTATTCTGGTGGAAAGAATGAAATAATAATAATTATTGTTAATAATAAATAATAATAAACAATGACCATAATAATAACAATAATGATAATAGAAAAATAATAATCCATAGGAATTATAAGCAATAAATAATAATAATAATAATAATAATATATAATAATACATAATTATAATTATTATTAATACATAATAAATAAATAATATTTGGCTTGATCAATGTTAAATTCAGCTGCAACTTTTTATTTCACGGGGTATAAATTCCGTTTTCTTGGCCCAAAGAACATCATTTTAAGGTAGACGTAACAGCTTTCGATTCAGATGATACATTGTTGCCCGCTTTTCCCCCCCATTTATATAACGCTATGATTTGGATGCTACAAACACTCACCAGAATGAGAGAAGAGGATCACGGTTCTTCTCTGGAGCCCCGTGTGTGATCTAGAGAAAGGGAATTACGAAATAATGAAAATATGTACAAAACCAATTTAGAACAATCACCATGGAAACCAATAGGATGTTACGGCAGATCTCCACCAGTAATGGTCTTTATAAATATGAGAGATCTTTGTATCTCAACAGGAACCCCCAGTTCTCCTAACGGTTTTAGAAGCCACCAAGATCCTGGGAAACCCGAAACTCAATGGTCTTCTCACCAAGTTGTTACAAAAGTAGCAAGGAGTGGCTGGTTGTGGGTCTTTCCAGGTTCTAGAATGGAACTCGAAGCAAGGAGCCGCATTTTTTTTTTTGACTACTCACAGAAATGATTCACGATGATAAACATCCCCAGGACCATGAGAATTATGGGTCCGCAGACGCTCAGCAGAATGGTGTTAAGATGTTGCACTTGAGGCTTGACTGAGGTTAGGATATGATTCAGAGCGATAATGTGCTTCGGCCCTTCATTATCCTCCGTCCTGTCTTTCTCGCTGGGCATGGTGCTCTCCGCTGGATAAAAAGTGGAAAAAAGTGTAAAATCACCCATAACCATATTCGGTCCATGATCGCCCTTCAGAATGCAGCTAGACTGGGAGCCATCTTTACTGGGGAAAAAGCCAGTCCTTACTATGGAGAGCCTGGCTGTCATCACATGTTCTGGCCATGGAGGGACAGATGGACTCCCCAGTACCATTTGGCACAGATTATACTACCATGGTGGTCACAACGACCTTAACGTCTCACCAACGTGACTCCTAAAGACCATAGCCAGGCCAGGGCTGATCATCTGGCCCACCGGGCAAATGAATGGTGAGGAGCTTTATCATCCCCAGACCGGCCCTGGCTGTAGCCTTCTTTCTTATGGGAAGTCAACCCCTGGGCAAATTTGTGGGCCGATAGCCACGTATAAAGATATCCATCCTACCTAAACTTATTTAATATTAAGTTCGCAGAGCGCTTGTCTTCTCACCTTCCTCAGGAGAGCTCCTTACTGTTAATTCGTCGCTGTGTTTGACATCGGCGCCGCTTTCCGCCGTGCACTTATGTACGGCCGTATCCACGGGAACCATTTTTATAATGAAGTTGGCCGGTTCCCTGGTGTGAACCGTCACATTTTTCAACAGGAGACCATTCTGGAAGATGGAATAATGGATCGGGAGTACTCCAGACTTGGAAAAGCAGCTTATTTGGAGCGCTTTATTGTGCAACGACTTCAGTGTTATATTTGGTTTAGAGAGGGCATCTGCGGAAAGGAAGCAATCCATTCAATCCCATCAATCATATAATAAAGAATCTTTCCATCCCAGAGTTAGTTCTCTAAGCTGGTTAGCACCGTCTAAGCGATGATAAAATAGTCATAGACTGGCATATGTGCTCAGATCTTCAGACCGTGGTCGATGCGAGGACTTACCTTGATTTGAAGAGAGGGCTTTTTGTGGTTTGGTGGTCGGGTGGGTACTGGAGAAGTGAGTCTGTTCTAATGTATTATGAGTTACACGTTCCACAACAGGGTGCGTAGGATCTACATGAACACAAAGCAAATTCACAGAGACACTTATATCCTAAGACCTAAAAAAACTGTTGATGGGATAGGCATATGGCTACTGAATCTAAGACGAGACCAACGACTGATTAAGGTTGGAGTCTTTACAGCAGGAGAAACGGGGGACTAGACGGGGGCCGAATGGGAACGATCAGCCGGCAGGTTCTAGGCGTCTATGTAAGGATTTACCTTGATTTGAAGAGAGGGCTTGTTGTGGTTTGGTTACCGGTAGGGTGTTGGAGACGTGAGTCCCTCCTAATACATTGTGAGTTACTTGCACACCAGGGTGAGTAGTATCTATAAACAAATTGTAGTGGAGGGTTCATTAGGAACCCATCGATATCATGTGTCTTCAGTCTGATACCCCAAGTCCTGGTATAGCCAGTAGGTTCTCTTTATAGAGGGTCTTTTGTACAACTTTGTATGTAAGGATTTACCTTGATGTTTAGAGAGGGCTAGTTGAGGTGTGGTGACCGGATGGGTGTTGGAGATGTGAGTCCCTCCTAATATATTGTGGGTTACATCTGGCACACCAGGGTGAGTGGTATCTATAAACACAATGGATTGAAGCAGAGGGTTGATTAGGAACCCATCGATATCATGTTTCTTAAGTCTGATTCCCCAAGTCCACCTATGTTCTACAAACTACCGTGGATGTATTAAAAATGAGAGGTTGGTGGGTAAGTGGAACAGCCACCCAGCAGAAGGTTATGGATAATACAACAAAGGGATTTAAACACGCATGGGATGGACATACGGCTCCTGAATCTAAGACGAGACCAACGACTGATTAAGGTTGGAGTCTTTACAGCAGGAGAAACGGGGGACTAGACGGGGGCCGGATGGGAACGATCAGCCGGCAGGTTCTGGGCGTCTATGTAAGGATTTACCTTGATTTGAAGAGAGGGCTTGTTGTGGTTTGGTTACCGGTTGGGTGTTGGAGACGTGAGTCCCTCCTAATACATTGTGGGTTACTTGCACACCAGGGTGAGTAGTATCTATAAACACAACAAATTGTAGTGGAGGGTTCATTAGGAACCCATCGATATCATGTGTCTTCAGTCTGATACCCCAAGTCCTGGTATGGCCAGCAGGGTCTCTTTATAGAGGGGCTTTTGTACAACTTTGTATGTAAGGATTTACCTTGATGTTTAGAGAGGGCTAGTTGAGGTGTGGTGACCGGATGGGTGTTGGAGATGTGAGTCCCTCCTAATATATTGTGGGTTACATCTGGCACACCAGGGTGAGTGGTATCTATATAAACACAAGGATTGAAGCAGAGGGTTCATTAGGAACCCATCGATATCATGTGTCTTCAGTCTGATACCCCAAGTCCTGGTATAGCCAGTAGGGTCTCTTTATAGAGGGTCTTTTGTACAACTTTGTATGTGAGGACTTACCTTGATGTTTAGAGACGGCTAGTTGAGGTGTGGTGACCGGATGGGTGTTGGAGATCGGAGTCATTTGTGAGGCATCAGGAGTTACTCCTTCCACAGCATGGTACGTATCTATATAACACAATGAATGAATCTTGTTATAGATGGAGGGGGGTTGGCTCAAGGCTTACTCTTCCACTTTAGCAGAATCTCACAGATCCCGGAGATGGGATGAGTTGACAGGAGAGAAGGTCAGTACAGCAAACCAACGCAAACAGATGAGCAAACACCATTCAACAGAACACAAAACATACGTGTGCTGACATCTTAACGTGTTTTAACTCAACTGTCAATCTAACCCAATGGAACGTATATGATATATTATGGCATGCACCGACCATCCCATTCCTGATTGGCTGACTTATAATTAAAAGTATCGTTAATAACCCCCGAACCTTTTGATAAAGGGTTTAGACTAAATATCCAGAAAAGAACGGAGAAGCCATAGAATCTCACCGAGGCTGAGAGCGCATAGTAGTATGAAGTATCCTCTCATGGCTGCGTAGGGGGATCTCTGCTCTGGTCACTGAATGCGTGTTCCCATGTACTGAAGCGTGTAGATCATATTAGTAATAATAAAGACCTCAGCACTGCCTTAGCTGCCTCGTTTATCTGGAGGTAACAGATAAGGAACGTCTTACTATCTGCCCCAAACTTCCCTCCAGCCTACAAGGCTGTGCTGCTGACATGTAGTTAGTTATACAGAATATAAAAAAACAATGTATTTACTACTTTACCAGCGAAATGTTCGAAAATGGTAAAAAAAGAGGTCAAACAAACAAACAATGAGCGATCTAAGGCAGATTTTCACTCTGCCACAGCAGAAGCTCATCACTGACTGTGTGGTAGAGCCAGAGCTGTGGGTACTTTTGTTTGCTGTTGTTTTGATATCTGTTTACGTCTGTTGTGTGTTGGAAGCCCCCCGAGGCTCCATGATTCTCTTGACGTGTTATACACAGATCTCAAACTCTTTCAGCGGTACAGTATAGTCCTCTTAGAGACATTCACTTTCAATCCATGTATTCCTATATCTCTATAGACAGTCTGGTTGCATATGTTGTATGTACGTAGTGCCAATGGGTGGTTTATAGAACATATGATGGTATAAGAGACCCTTTAGTGCAGTAAGCATACAGTATACTGGTCGAAGACCAGTAATTTTAGGTGTTCCATTGTGGGCATACTGGAAGTGCCCATGCTTAATCAAAACACAGTCACCGGCCACCATTCTAACAAAGTCATCCTAAGAATCTTCCAAACATTTACCCTTTAATGGGCTATCAAGAAGCTGCTATGTCTCCGTTGACCAAAAAGGTCTAATGAAGAGATTTAACAGAACAAGGTATCCTTTATTTAGTAACCAGCGTTCAAGCAGGAACCCAATAACACATGGAGGAAACATATGTGGATATTGAATACGCATCAGTTGAGCCCACGGTGGTCTTCTGCGTGGTTGTCCAACTCCTGTTGGCCGAGGATGTCCTCCTCCCTCAATTTTCTAACCAGAAACTCTTTGTCTTGTATTTGCTACACAACACAAAAAAAAGAAAATCACATAGCTGGAGATAATGATCCAGTAGATTAAATACCCCGCTGCCCTATCAAAGTCTCCCATTGCCCCACTGGAACTTACGTGAGCCAAATGAACCTTCAGGTCTTCGATGATCTCTTCATGCTGCCGTACACGGGAGACGTACGAGGTGAGCGTTATACTACAAGAGAGGAAAACCCACTTAGAAATTCTAACCTCCCTACGGACACCTTTGGGTACCCTACATACCCAAAAAGAGACATACTCGTTACACCACTTAATTACTAACCCAAGTCTGATGTCATGAGGTGAAGATGAGCGCGGATAAGATAAAGGGGCCATTACAGAAAGAGAATAAGACATAGATATGTTTTTGAGGAGTTCTACTATGGCAAAGTCTTCTGCATTAATGACCTGATTACCTGAGGATGATCAGTAAAGATTTTGGGAGAAGATCTGATGATAGGTGGCTCAGCGTTGTGATGGCCATAGGCGGCAGTATCGACATCGTGCTGTTGTGGACAACCTCCCACGCGGTGCTGTGGTCGGTGAAGAGGCCACAGGATCGAGACGGACGGACGCTGCCAAAGAATCCAGTTTAAGTGACAGATTCTTGAGGTTTCACGCAGTTTACAAACCATTTATTTGTTGTGCCCGCCGTACCCCTCCTCACCTTGTCACCATATAGATCAAGGGTAGAAAAGTGGTCAGAAGTCCCAGAAACAGCACGAAATAAAACAGGATCCGGGAGGTGGATTCACGGAAGAATTTATGGGAAGGATCACACAATCGGTAGAGCGAGAACTGTGAGAAAACAGGACCAAATTATTAACCATGGAACCATGTGTCCAAGAACATAGTAGAAACGGCCCCTAAACAGGGTTGCCGATGAGCTTGAAGGGACAGTATAGCAAAATAGTAAACTAACAATGGAAAATCCCTTTCCTACATCATTTTCTACAATTGTTATGGTATTATTCCCAGGATTTCACATCTCCAGCCTCCTTTTATTTATTGATGTCCACCCTTCAGCTATGCGTTCCCTAATACCCAAAGATGCCAACAGTATCTCCGACCTTTTTGATATAGAAGGTGATGAAGAGGAAGACAATGTTCAACAAAGGAAGGAGTGGGGCATAGAAGAGACCTCCCCACATCAGGGTCTGTCCGTAGACAGTGTCCAGCACGTTCTGGGGAAGCTGAAACTTCTCCTTGCCCAGCCAAAGGACCACACGCCATTTCAACCTGGTTACCAAAATCCTGGTGAAGACAAGAGTAGCCATGTGGAGGTTTAACCGAGAACATGCGTAGAGAGTCAAGGTTCCTGGCCTTTCATTAGCAAATGTGCCATGTTATCAAAATTCATTTTATACAGATAGAAAAGGCCCCTGATGTTCCAATTGCTGAACCCATGAAAGCATCTGGTTATCCCCCCCCCCGACCCAATGTGGTCCCATATAAGATGAGCGACCAGTGTCCTTACCTTCGTGGCATTTGCAGTAGAAGGAAGTCCACAAGCACATTCAAGAAATGAAATACGGAAAGTTTATAGAACTCTTGTCCCACCGACGTCTCCCAGCACTAGGAGGCAAATAAAGGAATATTAGACTCCTCTATGTGAATCGACGAAGGGATAGGAATGGGTGGAAGACACGATAATCGGTCTGCAGCCACAAGTGGGAAACGTGTCCACCCATAACTAATTATCTGCGAGTTGGGGTCTAAAAAACCTTAAATTTAAAATTTAAGTACGTAAATAATGTTATGATAACCTAGAGGCAGACCACGTATACCATAACCAGTCAAAATGTTACCCCCCCACCCCCCTACAGACACAGGAGATTCAAAAGCAAATTGTTTGTCACCTGGAAGTTTGTATTGTAGCCGCATGCCTCGCAAGATGACTCTGAGCTCCCGAGACAAAGGATGTTCTGGGCCAAGGAAAAGAAGAATATGGCCAGTGTCCCCAGTCTGAGGAAGACGCACCTAAAGGCAGAAGAATAAATGACTGGGTAATCAAGTAGGGCAAAATAAAATAACATGGGGTTCGTGTGACCTGATGGGTTTCATGGCACATGGAAAGATTCATAAATAGAACTTAGATAGGGAGTGGAAAGCAAATCATCAGGCTTCTTGCTTCAGAAAACAGTCCCTTTTCAAAGACTGGTGCAGTAGACCCCATTTCTTACCTTATCAGGGTCAGGGTAATCTCTGCACTGGGTGAGTGACCCTCGAACTTCACTAGTAACATAAAGATGGGCGGCAGGATAAGAAGGACCAAGGTGATGACAATAGGGACAAGGTATTGAATTATTAATCCGAGAGCAGGAGCCACTTCTTTCTGAAGGATAAATCATGAGGTGTAGGTCATTAGTCATAGTAGGCCAGACCATCGTTTAAGTCAAGGCCTGGGGGTTTTGGGGTCCTACTACCTCCTGATAGTCTTGTGATATCCCAGTTGCCAGATGAATGGAGTAAAACGCACCACCCAGTAGCGCTAAGATCATAAAGTTAATCAGCACACGTGCGACAATGACACGGACTCTTGTACAAAGAGTTTGTCCCTCCATGTCCAATATCCAGAGCTCCTCTGCCAGGTGAGACTAAGGGTAGGAAACACAGTTAGACACCAAAGACACAAAGATGCAAACCAGAAGTGACAACAAAGCTCCTTCAATGCACGCCTCCTCAAACCCCTATGCAGACCTTGATGTCGTTGCTCAGGCTCTGCTGTTTCAGGGTGGACATCTCTTCTTCTCTGGCACAAAAGTCCCATCCTGAAAACACTTTTGCGCTGATACGGGTCGTGTAATCTCGGGTCCTCACCCTCCTCTTCGTAATTCCCTGCACGGTCCTGAAAGAGCTCAGAGTTAGATTTGTGGTTGAACCGCGAGCAAAGAAAATTCTGTGGGTAGAACATGCACATTGTCCACCACTGGCACACTCGAGTTGGACCCAGAGGTCAGTCGAGATGCCTCCCTTGTGTAAGTGAAGGCATCTAGACTGGCCGTTGGGTCACTCTCAAAAAAGGAATAAATAGATCTAAAAAAAATGTGTAAAGAAGCAACCCAATATTAGTTTATTTTGCTTTTATATGGAAGCATTTAAGCTCCTTTAAAGGTTCAAGATTAGACTTTCAATATGGATGGAAACAAAGGTGGCTCTGGGCAAAAGCGCCCACTTTTAGCGGGATCTTACCAGCGTAAAAGACAAACGCCGCAGGCCAGCAGATAGATGAGAGGGAGGAGAACGTACACCAGGCGGATATTAAACAAAGACCCATCTGCCGTTCTGTTGGTGTAATGCCCGTAGAATAGCAATGAGTTCTTTAGTACACCCTGCGATAGATGGAGAACTTAATGAGTGACACTTACCGATGCGTGAGTGCGGTTATTCTATGTATATTAGTTTTTTTTATCATTTTATGATCATTTGGGTGGACAGGTGTCTCTCTCTTGGAAAAGAAATCATTAAGCAGAAAAGAGATAGAAATAGGGAAATACAAAAGGACGAGGACTCACTTCTCCTGTAAAAATATCAAATAAGGTGCCCTCCGGTGATGTTTTGTGAGTAGAGAGAGAGTTTTCACAGGGTCCATCTACTAAACAGGACAGAAAATGTTTATTTACTGTTTTTTTGTTTGTAAGAATCTCATTGGACACTTACATGTAGGCATCCATTTTGTCTCTACAAGCCCCTGCCCCCTGTAATCAGCTTTGGTAGGAACCTGTCCCATATATTCAAGTGATGCTCTGTATTAAGCTTACCCGAGGTTGAGTGGTTGACTCCGGTTTCGGTGAAGGAGAGGGTTGGGATAACGAGAAACCCGCAATTAAAAATAAGGGACGCGAAGTTCAAAAGGATCAAGGAACGCAGGAACGAGAAATAGGAGCAGATGCCGGAGCCGAACCTCCCTGCGGAGCATGATGGGAAAAGAAATGTCATAGGTTTCCCACCACTTCCCCCAAAGGGAAAAAAGTTTTTTTTATGAAATATAAATAAAAATGACAAATAAAAAATAAATAAATAAATAAACAATACAATGAGCTCTGTGATGTCATTGTGACATCACTTGGAAACATAAGATGCATGAGCCATCCATAAAGGGATCTCTTTCCATATTTTTTATTTATTTTATTTCTCATTTTTTTATATTTAATAAAAAAAAAACACCTTTTTTTAAAAAAATTTAAACTTTGAAAAAAATAATAATAATGCCCTTGCATTCCATTGCACTAGCACTACATATAACAGTTATAACCCCTGGAGCCTAGAAGCATTAAAAATATAAAAATATTAAAGTATTTTACATACTAGCATTCATAATTATTATTTTTTTCGGGGGAAAAAACACAAAAAAGGGGAATCTAAATCCACATATGGATAAAAAATGGCAAAAAAATGTATGGTACTTATGGCACCACAAAGCCTTGGTAAATAGAGAGTGGTAGCATGGCAAAGTGTGGGGTCGTGGAGTGGCGTATTGAGTGGAGTGGCTCTTACCACTTATCTCGATCAGCGTTCTCTCCCACAGTTTGCAAGCCGTCAGGATTTGGAGTCCTTTGTCCCTCGCGGGTCTGAGATTCACGCGTCGTCCAAACGATCCCCAAGAAGTCCTGCCGGGGTTCTTAATCTGCATCCCTTCCCTGTAACAGATCGATCACTCAATCACAATTTGGGGTTGCCATATCAACAAAAGAAGGGGTGCAGTCCTTTTTGTTAGTTGCTATGGTGATAAGAATATTTTCACTTTATGAAAAAACACCCAAATTGTATCATGACATCATCGAATGAGGTTGTTGGGTATTTATTACGGTGTACACAACATAAAATCTGGATTTAATTTGGGAGGAGAACGGCATTGGATGGAACAGGCGCTCTACTGGATCCCGTCACCTCAGTCTCCGCTTCTCCTGCATTGATAGCGGATGGTGCCGGAGGTCGTCGTGTTTGGCCTTTGATCTCCATCTTTGCAGAGTTCCCCTCATTCTGCTGGACGCATTCCTACAACTACCAGGAAGGTATTTTTATTGACAAGAGTCCAAAACCAGGTATCTCCTCTGCTTCTGAGGAACAAGTCCCGTAATGGCCTTCTGAAAGACATATGCAAAAAAAAAGAAGAAGAAGAATTCATTGATAAAGCGTTAAAGTAATTTTCAAGAAGCTTGGTTGCCTCCCTAATATATTATTGTTATTAGCTACTTTTCTTCCGTAGGTTGATACATTTTGGATGAGACGCTCATTCTAAACAGTAGGAGGACGCTTCTTGAAGCTTCAGGTGTCTCTAAGGTTTTGGAATGACCACAATAATAAATACTCCTCTTACCCTCGCTGCCCTGGACTTGCGCCTCCTGGTCGGTGGGTTTCCCGGTACGGTGTCCTCCTGTTTTGAGTAGATTCTTTTGAAAATAAAGGAGGAGAGGGAGTTAAACGAAGTTGAGATGCGGAAACTGAGATGCAAAGTTGTTGCATGAACAGGAAACCACAAGTGAAGTAAACAGAGGCAGCTTCCCCGCTCTGCTGTGTATGTCTCCTTAACGCAGGACGAAGAACGGGGAAAGGACCCCCAGGATCTGACCCCATCAGACATGGAGGAAGACACTCAACCACGTAACTGATGCCTGGAACAGGATCTGCCATCCAAACCTAACCTCCAGCCAACAATCAAGGGTTGGACAAGACTAAGGGTAAGACTTTATTGTCCATGGGGAATCAGAGCAGACCCCTTGAGAGTCTTGTTCTGTTGGTGTAAGATCTAAGGAATGGATTGAGTGGCCCCGTATGATGCATACTTAAAATGGGGAGTTTGTGTGAAATCACTGATTTAAAGGGACACTTCAGCCACTATGTAATGCATACGATAGCGGAGAGGTCCCTTTAAATGTCCACGGTGTCCCCCTTGCAGATGCAGAATCCCTCCATACACATTTGCCTCTTTTCCGGTCCCCCGGGGTCCTAAGATCGGAGGGGATGTGATTGGACGAAGCACAAAGTTTACGTATATACTTTAATATGCATTCTTCATTGGTGGGGCTGCAGAAGACTGCATGGAAGTAACAATGTTACAATTTGTATCAGTGTGTTTGTGTGTTACACTCTCGGGGTGAGTCACTTCCTTTGCTCGGCTCGCACACACACATGTCTGAGTGTGTCAGCGACTCTTTGCCCGGACAGGTTGAATGGGAGCGACTGAAGGGTCACGTGATCACAAACTTGCCTCTTGGGCACCCCCGCCCTTTTGTGCTGATATGGTAGAGTCAGAAACAAGATCCCTGGGGCTGTGGAACAAACCAAAGTGGGAGGGGTGCATAGGGGGCACTTGTAGTGCTAATACACAGAAGCAGGATTTGTGTTTGATCCATACCCTGTACAAAGTGCTGGCGATGGTCTGAGAGAGCCCGGCGGACAGGTACATCTATACACGGGCTTGCGTGCCATTCTTTGACACTTGTCGCTACTTTGTTATTTGCCCTGAAACTAACTTTTTTTGTCTGCCTCTAGTGTTTCTTCTGTCCCTTTAACTCTCACTTTTTTAATGTCCCCCAAGGTAGGGGCATCTCCGCACAGATCCGGCGCGGTGTCACCATGTCCGTCGGTTTCCTGCTGGATATCCCCGAGGTCCAGGACGAGAGCAGGTAAGTGATTTTCTGGTTTCCAAATAGGTAGCAGTATATATATATATATATTTTTTGTTTGTTTTTTTTTATTGCCCAAAGCGCTGCTTTATTTACCCAGCGATTGCGTTACTGATTGTGCTGCGACCTGCATTAGAATGTTAGAAATTTATGTAAATGACTATTGGAAACTGGAAACGGCTGATTTTTAATGGAATCTCTTCACAGAAGTACAGAGGCTCTTTATCACTCCCATCACTCCTGTGTTCCAATGGCTCTTTATCACTCCCATCACTCCTGTGTTCCAATGGCACGTTGTGTTCGCTGATCCGGGTTTAAGTTTAAAAGGCTAATTAATCCTCAGAAAACCCTTTTGCAATTATGTAACAGCCAGAAATCTCTTTGTTTTTTCCATAAAAACAGCTGAGTGACCCCAAACTTTTGAACTGATTGTTCACGGTCCTTGATTTCTATTGTCCATGCGGTTTTGCGTTCCTGACCGCGTCGTTGTGCGTTCGCTTCCTCACCGTGCGTAGGGCTGCACTATAATCCAGTGTTTGATGCCAACGCATTAAACCATTGCTTGGAATCCTGTTGGCTTCAGGTGATAGACATCTTCCTCTTAGAATCCTATTGTTGTAGGTAATGAGTTCCATATTTTATGTATAATTATCCTTTAGATAACTCATGTAAAAGTTAGGGGACCCTTAAATGTTTTTTAGACCCCCTAAAAACCTAGAGTTGTTCCTTGTCCTACGTTGTATAGTGGATGTGGGATGCGTTTGCGATTGGACCCTCTGCAGTTACTTACGTGGTTCCCCTTTTGTCTCTCAGCAGCCCCTGTGATGAATTCGATGTGCACGACTCCTTCTGCAGTGTTATTCGAGATGTAGAACGCGGAGGAGACTTCGAACTTCAACCAATTAATCAAACAGGTACTTGCTGCACGCAGTGTGCCGTCTCTCCTTGGGCAGCTCCTCAGGTTCTACCCTCTGGAGCCCCAAGCTGCCCCATTTACTGTTGGCCTTAGAATGATTTATAATTAAACAGGGAACGGTGTCTTGAGCAACCCAAAAAGATAGCAAGACGATGGTGATGGAGGCGAAGAACCAGAAGGAGATCTTGGAATCTTCTTAGATCATGTCTAAAGATGTTAGATGTTTAGTGTCCTCCAGAAAGGGTAGGTAGAAATCGCTCCATCTAAAAACCCATTTATCTAAAAGGATAAAAGCAGTTGGCAGGAACTTGGTGTTTCTAAATACTTAGATGAGATTAAAGAAATTAGTGGGGGAGAATCTGCAGGGCTGGATGGACCCTGATCTCCTCTGGTTTGAGTGGTCCTCCATACATCATCTTTGTGTTGCACGTGTAGTTATCGTGTTGTGTGGCAGACACTGGGATTCTGTTATCCTGCTGATGGTATGTTTGTCATTTGTTCTCGCAGGGAACGCACGTCACACCCAAGATGATCATCACATGGCCACCTTGAAAATCCTAGCGGACATGCCAAGCCGGACAATTGGTAACTCTAACGTATATCTATAATGGCTGGTCTCCAGTATGTGCCGCTTTATTTCCTAGATGCTTGGACTGGCAGATACAATTCTGGTAGAATTCCTAATTTAAACGCAGATATTTATTTAATGGTCATGGGCAGGACAATGCCTCTGCTCAGGAGATCACTGAACTGGAAGCCCGGTTGTCAATTATAAATGAGCCCCGTTTCCGTTTCGTTCTCATCTACAGGACGATGTAAGGGGACGATGCTTTCCGAGTATTATAATCGAACCATGATAAAGAGACGGTCGAAGAAACGTCCGTCCGTCTACAATTTGCAGTATGGGTCGAGGCCCAGTGTGCGATGCAGAGAGGAGGTGGAAGATGGAGAAGAGGGTAAGGTATAGGGTATATAGACTTCATTTAGGCTCCTAAATACTCATTGCCTTTACAAGACAGTTTACTGAACATGAAAATAATAAATAAAAATAAAATCCCTTTAAGCCGGCGCTTTAAACTGTCTCCGTGCATGAGGTCACTATGACTTAAGAGTAAATCACGCTTTAAGTAGACAGGTCTTACTGCCGTGACCACTTTATCATAGTCGCCACTCGAAAAACCCTGTTGTGAATAACCGATCCCTTTTTCGGTATGGATCTCCGACCCCTTTGTTACTGCCCCAAGATACTGTAGGTATGACCCCCCCCCCTGCTTGTACCTCTTCCAACAGAACAACAGAGATTGCTGGTGTCTGAGCTTCAGAGAACCCCAGGGAGCCAGAGAACCCGCCTGCTAAAGAGTTTTCCTCTAAGCCTTCGAGTGAAGAGACAGTTAAGGTGAGGAGTCTGGCACATGCGAACCATATCGTTCACAATTACCAGCACGCCCCGTACATGTACCACAATTAAATGCCCTCCCAAATACCCCCAAGCGATAGCTCCCTCTACCATACCCCCTTTCTCCTAGCTGTTATCTCTCCCAGGCAGTTGACAAGTGAAGGAACGTGGAGGCAAAGGAACGTGGTCCCATGCTGCAGCCAAATAAGAGACAGCATCGCCATGGTGAGATACGGATATGTTGGGGAAATGAAACATAATGAGGTCGGACATCTCCCAAAGACAGTAATTCATTAAAAATGTTTTTTTTCTCCCCAGGCTAGTCACCGGTGCTGGTTGTCCTGTCTCTCGGGGCTGTATGCCCTCCGTCCTTGGCACAATTCTCTCAAGCAGATCGGAGGGCGATTTGGTTCCAGCGTTCTCTCGTACTTTCTCTTCTTGAAAACTCTTCTGGGATTCAATATCTTCATGTGTTTCCTGTGCGTCCTATTGGTCGTGACACCGCAGGCCGCGCACCCACACGTGTCTACCAATCCACGTACTTTCACCAGTCTGGAGCTGCTCACGGGAGCTGTAAGCGTGACTTCTCTTATAACATATACTGCTTGTCTCGAACTAGAACGTCTGGTCATGAGTAAAATGGCGGCTCCAAGGTTTATTCGCAAAGTTTGAGAAACGTTGGTTGGGAGAACCACGTAGCTAAAGTAAAATTCTTGGCATGCGCACTCAGATCCCGAGGACGATGTAAAATGCGTTGATGACTCCCCTTCAACTAGTTCAACTCAAGGGAGACAAATTCAGCCGCCAAGGAGTTTTACTTGAGTGAGGGTTGAGTCCACCTTTTCTCTCCTGGGTGTGTTAGCGATTTTGTTTGACCGCCAGGATGTCGTTGGTCTGTCTGTCACGTTTACCAAGAGTGTGAGGGCAAGATCTAATCGTTAGAGAGTCATATCCGTTTGGCGTCCAAAATTAGCCTGACGTATCGAGCTGCCACCAGGAGCTACCTGTGGACTTCCTTGTAGAAAATGATGACATGATGGCCACCTTCCATCTTTGGTGTACATCTTTGATGTATTTGTGTTCTGTCCCTTCTCAGGGTTATTTTTCTGGCACAGTTATGTATTACGGATACTACAGCAACCTCACTTTGAATGATGGATGTCCTTCTGCGTATAATTCCTCCATGTGCTCCACCACCAAGACCTGGCTTCCTTACCACATGCCGCTGGCTTACCTCTACACCATCGGGGTCACTTTCCTCAGCACGTGCATCATCCTGGTTTACCAGTACGGTTATTGTCACGTCTATATTTATTTGCCCTCTTTTAATACCCGTTTCCTTTGATTCCAAAAGTTCCTTTTCTCCTATCCTTTATTCATCTCTATCATAAATCATGGTTCCTTTTTTTTTATTTTTGTTTCTTCAGGATGTCTTGCTCTTTTGGCGACAGTTTCCGGGTCGGATATTTCTCAGGGGTTATGGCCCTTAAGGTTTTCTGTTCCTGGGACTTTAAGGTGACGCGTATCCATTCTGTGCAGAGACAACGAGAGAATATCCACATGCAGCTCAAAGTAAGGAACAAACTCCGAACGCTGCTATGAGGAGTTAAGGAATTTATCTGTTCTGATACTTTTTTTGTTAAAATATTACTGTAATTATAGTTTTTATATATATATATATATATATATATATATATATATATATATATATATATATCCACTTTACGTAACAAAACAGGTAGGATACAACTCCTCAAAGAGGAAGTAAACACAAAAAGCCTAGGCCCAGAATGGTTTGAGGTGTCCCCATTTCCTATTTAGGCCGCCATCTTGGTACACCCAGATGGTATCCATGGTGGTTCTTTTTTAAACAGTTTTTTCATATATTACTAGTATTTTGGCACATGTAGATTCCCTGTATCCAACAAAGGGATACGCCACGTTTCTTTTAACATGTAAGCCCTGCAATGAAATGAAATAAAAGGAATTTATTTTGTTTTTACTTAAAATCGACTTCGCAACAAGTCCATTACGCAATCAGGATAATAAGATAATGTTCCAGGATTGTCCCGATCCATTAATGACGGACGTTTTGTTGTTTCAGGAGATGCTGTGCGATCAGCTGCAGGACGGACACCCCGATTACATCAGGAAGAAGCTGAAAAGCATCTGCGTGCCGGTGCTTTCCTGGTCTTTGTGCGTCGTCAGCTGGTTGGGGTCAGCGCTGGCCGTTTATGTTCTATCAGAACGTTTACACAAGGTGAGCAGACCACAAAAAGGGCACTGTCAAGACGGCCGGCGACGACACTGGGGTTGTAACTTAAAATAAGGGTAGGATGCGGAAGCCGGGTGGCCAGGAAGGGTTCGAAACCCACAGGTGAGGGAAGACTGTAAATCTGACGCAGGGTTTTATTCCTCTCAGGACCACCGCGTACGAGTTAAAACAGGAATGGAGTCGGAAGTGGAGGCCATGCTTTTACTGCTACCCCTGGCAGTATCTATATTTAATCTACTACTGCCCTATGTGTATCATGGGCTGGGGCTTTGGGAGAAGATGGATTCCCCTATGCTGGAGGTCTATGTGGCCATCTGCAGGTATGGACCTGGATCTACCACATTGTGTTAACCCTAGACTCCATACTTTAATCCGCTGCTCAATATATAATGGCTCTGGTTATTTGTAACGCCTTCCTGGGTTCCTCTAGGAACCTCATGCTGAAGATTGTTATCCTTGGGGTCCTCTGCTACCACTGGTTAAGTCAAAAGACGAAATATCTGGAGAACAAGGTAAATGACTTGCTGCTAATGGTTTGTTACACTACAACATCTAACAAGTTCTCAGTGTATCAACATCAGATTCCATATGCATCACCTGGTCGGTGCAAGACAACCATAGTCAACTTCAGAGGACCTCGTTGTCCAGAAGACCTCATTAAAGCTGTCAAATCCCCCTCTTACCTTCTCTCTTTCCTCCTAGTGCTGGGAGACCTTTGTAGGACAGGAGTTATACCGGTTTGTGATCATGGATCTGGTCTTCACTCTTCTGGACACTCTCTTTGGAGAGCTGCTATGGAGGTAAGTGTCACCCGTCCTGCAACTCCCTCGTAACGTACATTCACATTCCTGCATCCTACCAAAATCAGCTGAACTTCTTCTCCATGGCAGGATATTTCTAGAAAAGAGAAGGAAACAGAAGTGCCGCACCGAGTTTGACATCGCCCGGAACGTCCTGGAGCTTATCTACGGGCAGACCCTGGCCTGGTGAGGTTCTAATATTCCTAACATCCTATACTTCTCTCTACATTACGGCTCCTCTTGTGTTTTAGATTTGGTTTCAAAAACATACGTTTATGACTATACGTGCACCTATCTTTGGGTCAACATTGGAGACTTAACTCTTTAATGGTCTCATATTTTGAGGGGATTCAAAGATTCTAACCTGTCCAAGATCTCCTCTTTTTTTTGTACCGTCTCTCTGACTCGTGATTCTTGGACTTTTTTTTTCCCACCTGTTCCTGATCTGTTTTAGGCTCGGTGTGCTCTTTTGTCCTCTCATCCCAGTTGTCCAGGCACTGAAGCTGTTGCTATTGTTTTACGTTAAGAAGGTGAGAAGCATGAAGATATGAAATGCATTCAAGAAATGCCTTAAAACCCTATGTATTTAACTTGACCTTTAATTGTTTTATTAACATTAAAAAATATAAAATTGCCCCCTGGAAACACTCAGGGCTTTACGCAGGGTTGGATGGGCAGATTCCCGGGAGGTCACACAGTCTAGAGCTCATTCCTTCATATTGTATTCTATCTGGTTAATGATATCTGGGCGTCTCAATTGGTGCTTTCCTCCCTGCTATGTCACAGCTGAATTCCCTGCTTGAATACAGGTGACTCAATGCAGAATATATATGTTCTTGTTCATGGTTAAGACCATGTTCCTACTGTATCCGCCTCTCAGCCATGACCTGTGCTTTACCTTCTACAGGCCAGTTTGATGAGGAACTGTCGCTCCCCTAAGAAGCCATGGAGAGCCTCGCATATGAGTACCACCTTCCTTACGCTCCTCTGTTTCCCCTCGTTCCTCGGGGCCGCTGTGTTCCTCTCCTACACCGTGTGGTCGTAAGTACACCTGCCCTTCTGTCCTCCTCTCTTCCTCTCCAGCAGCCCGATCTTTTTACCGTATCACACCTCGTCGTCTACCGTAGGGTGAAGCCGTCAGACACCTGCGGCCCTTTCCGCTTTCTCGGGACCATGTACCAAGCTGGGAAGTTTTATATCCGGGAACTGGAAAAGTCCGACCCCCGGCTGAGTTGGGTCACTTGGGTCCATCACTACCTATGGGAAAATACTTTCTTCATTTACCTGGCGACTGGAGTCTTGCTGTGAGTCTCGCCGGGGGGGGGGGGATTTAAAATAATTAAAGGGACGCTTCGATCCTCAAAGCTTTTTAACTCAAGTTGTGTTTTTTTCTGCTCTCTCCAGGGTTGTAATTTACTTTCATATTCAGATAGTAAACGGGCAGAGGAAGATCATCAAACTGTTAAAGGAGCAGATTTCAAATGTGAGTAAGTCAGTAGGTGCAGTTGGTTTAATTGGTTGCCCTGTTGTGCTAGCCCTAAGTGGGTATCATCTTTTCCTTATGGCATTAGAGCAGCCATTTTGAGTTCTGGCACACATGGCATGCTACATGCCAATGGTCTCGGAGACCTTTAGGCAGTCCTAACCGAGCCCTGCCTCCTGTCTGACGCTCTTCATCTCCTTACGGTTGTAGGAAGGTGAGGACAAGCGATTTCTGATTAGAAGACTTCATTCTGTGTACCAGAAGAAGAGCACCGGCCAGCGGAAACCCCTACCAGGCCAGCCAAAGGTGACCACTCTTGATATAGATGAGAACTATGTGAATATACAATAGTCCATCCACACCATCACCAGAAGCACTAAAGGCTATGTTTGTAGGGTGGGCATAGGCAGAAAATGGTTTGGGCAAAAATGACCATACGATATATGATAAAAAGTGGGGTTGATCTTATTGCCACCTCCAAGATGGCGGCGTTTTAAGTGTTGCGGATAATCTGGTTTCTCTTGTGTATTTGCAGGAATACTTTACCTCGGGAAAGACCTGATGCGTCGTCTTTATAGCAGCTAGTCTAACGCCGGAAGAAAAATGTGCCAAAGATTAAAGGGAGCTCATAGCGTCATAAGAGACAGACGACAAAAGGATGTATGATCGTCCTAGAACCACTTTTTGTATTGCCCTATTTATCCAATAAAAGGATTTTTTTTGCCCCAGAGCCGACTGTGGGAATGTGTATGCCGGAGCCTGTAAATGTATGAGGTCTACACGCATCCCCAGGGCAGCGTATCCCTTGGCATCGGCCACCAAAGACACAAGTCTTCACACATGGGGGGCTGTGAGTTCATCGAGACCATGTGAGGACACACACTACGGTTCAGAAGCTGTTTTAATGGAAAACCGGGAAATTTCTAGCTATCATACCAATTAGCCACTTCAACTTAAACTTGGATCAGCGAACACAACGTGCCATTGGAACACAGGAGTGATGAGAGTGATAAAGGGTGATGAGAGTGATAAGAGACCTCTGTACGCCTATGAAGATTTGCCGTTTCCAGCTCTTGTTATTTTAATGAACAAAAACAAGGACAGTTTGACCCCAAACCTTCGAACGGGACCCTTAAGTAGTCCTGAATGAACTGATTGAAATCTGATTGGAATATTCTTTTATTTTTATTCGCAGTGTTGTCCCCCCGCCATGCACCTGGATGCCTTTACCCTATGAGCCATTCATTTTACATCTTTCAATTCTTTGCAACTTTATTTGTTAATAAATGTATAACAATTTGCAACATTGTTTCTTCACTGCTTTTATTGATCACAGACCAACGTTTATCAGACAAATACATTTTTCAGTGCAAATTAATTTTTTTAAGCTCAGATTTACGTTTTTTTTAAGTCTTTGGGTCACGTGAGGACTGCAGCCACCGTAGAATGTCTTGCAATCCAGTGCCATCGCGGGCACTTATTTCCAGAACTGTGATTGGTTGCTTGGCACAGGAAATGATGTCATCCATTCTGAACAATGATTTAAGTTCTACGAGCGGCATACAGCTCGGCAGGTCCCTGCAATTAAGAGAAGGCATATTTAATGACAATAGGGGACATTATTTGACAGCCAGCATCACACAATTAGAGTGGAGCTTATACCATGCCTCCCAACGTGGTGGAAAGGGGTACGTAATAGTGTTCCCCTTTAAAGGGTTTTAACCCCAGGAAAAGGGGTTTATCGCCAATCAATCCATTGACGGTTCCATTTAAGCTTAAGGAAAATGCTTACATCTTATTGAACATGACGAGCGCCGACGCGGAGGCCAGAAGATCAGATGAAAGCACAGACAGGAGCTGGATACAGGATGCAGACACCTGGACTGGGTTAGAAGCATCGACTACGAACTAGAAGAAGAGGGAGAAATCGAGATATCATTCATAAATACGGCGATCGCGCTGGGAAATCGCCGCCCCGTGGACACAAGAGATCTAGAAAGGCCACCTATTACGAGTAGAGGAACGGTGGTTCCATCTTGAACCGAGAAGTAGTGCTGAAAGTTTGAGTGACGCTCTACCTCCCAAGCTCCAGCCTTCCCCCACTGCCCCGAGTCGAAGTTGGGAGGTATGAGATACTGCTCAAGAAATAAGTGGTGAACACACGCTCACCATCACACGCACTCACCATCACACGCACTCACCATCACACGTTTGCAGTCCCTGTAATAACTGTGCCAGATCGGTCCCATCGACCCACCGACCTCTCGCACGGTGACCCTCGTCCGGTGGACAGCGAGGTCGGTCAGGTTAGTGCCAACCTAGAACAAATCACAACGAGCTTCACCAGGACATAAAAGTTCCCGAGGAGTGTCCGAGCGGTCCATGTCCGTAGGACTTACCGTGGGCTGGGTGGGTGGCACGTCCATCATGTCTTCTGAATCTTTAGAGCTCAGCTTTGGAAGAAGGTGGTTAAAGATCCGCAAAGTCAAGACGGGAAGGTCTGTATTTATAAGGTGATGATGGCCTTAACAAAACTTAACGGGTAGAGGCTAATAGGGTGAGGGTATTAAACATGCATGGGATAGACATACGGCTCTTGAAGACCAACGACTGATTAAGGTTTGAGTCTTTACAGCAGGAGAAATGGGCGACTAGACAGGGGCCGAATGGGGGCCGATCTGCCAGAAGATTATATGTTTCCATGGGACCCGGGTGACGTGTGTAGGTAGAGCTGGAGGTGCCATGACATATATTGGTAGCGACGCTTCGTTTACACCATGAGACATAATGTAGGATTTTACACCCTGCTTTGGGCATATGGCTGGCTGCTTCAGCACCGCAATACAGGGAGTGCTGCAGCCTGGCGCATGCATGCGTTAAATGCAATAACCCAAATACCCCATTAAATGCCCCACTTCTAAAAGGATATTTTGAAGCCTCTTCATTAGCAAGGTCTTCCCGACCCCAGGGGCCCCCAGGAGGAGACACATGGTGGGTGAAAGCGCTCAGGGACCAGGGGTCCCTCTACACGTCACCGGGTATAAGGGCACATCTGTACGCCTTCCAGCTCCTACGTCTCCATGGTTACCACTAGTCCCCGCCCAAGGGCAGAGGAGCTGGCGGTGTGGACATCCTTTCACTTCCGTAGACTCCCGGCTCCAGTAGCCCCGCCCCTCCGGTTCCGGACAGCTTTGACGGAAGCGGAAGAGGAGCTTTGTTTTCGGTGTCTGTGTCACGATTGCCTCCGTTATCGAGATGGGGAGAGGAGCCGGCGCGTTTGAAAGGCTGCTCGGTGAGGACGGGGGATGAGGGGCTGTCCCGGGCTACCCCTGGGATTAGGGTCGTGATATGGGGTAATCCCACCTTCCCAGACACTTACCCCCAGGACTGGATCGTCACACCCTAGTCTGACATTTGCCCCCACCTCTAGACCACCCACCCAAAAACCTATATACCCCCCCAAAAGACTTGTACCCCCCAAGACTTCTCCCCAACCCCACACCTGTAATCTTAATCTCCCTATCTCACCGCCTGGCCTGTATTTTTTTCCACCCCCCAAGACCTCTGTTCCCTCCTCTGTTCGCTCATCTCTTATTTTGGTCAAAACGAGATCTGTTATGGTTTTCTCCCTTTCGTTTTTGTAGATAAAGCAACCAGTCAACTCCTGCTGGAGACCGACTGGGAGTCCATTATCCAGATCTGCGACATGATCCGGCAGGGAGACACCCAGTAAGTGCTGCCTCTTCGTCTGTTAATATTAGTTTTGTTTGTACCGATGACCCCCGCTAAAGGAAACACCGCTCCGTATATCTTCTAAGACAGACGTCCTCCTGGGTCTTTGTCGGGTTAATGTGCGATAATGTTAACTGAGCTGTATTGCCATGAAATCCTGGGGTCTGCAGCCTTAACGGTCTATAGTTCATGTATTAATGTGAGGGACGGGCCCGGGGAGGACATCGAGCTAAAGGTGTGATGAGGCTGCGTCTTGTGTTTCAGAGCAAAGTATGCTGTGAATGCAATCAAGAAGAAAGTCAACGACAAGAACCCGCACGTGGCTCTGTTTGCCCTCGAGGTGAGATGCCAGAATGTGGCTTGATACTCGCTGTTAGAATTGGGTCTATTCACTAAAGGGAGAACTCTCTGGAGAGATGTGTTTCAGCTCCTTGGCTTCACTGTTTGTTATTAAGGCAAGGTACGGTTTATATAGCCGCCAGCAGATCCCGGACTGTCCCGGCCAGCAGGCTTATGTCTCATTTAGTGGCACTGCTGACTGTCCTTCTAGCTCGTTAGGGTTGCTTTGATGATTAGAACGGAGAAAAGGGTCTTCCTGTGTTATATCGCTGAGAACACATCTTGTTTCATGCAGGTTCTGGAGTCTGTGGTGAAGAACTGTGGGCAGACTGTGCACGATGAGGTGGCCAACAAGCTAACCATGGAGGAACTGAAAGAACTGCAAAAGGTAACCGGCGGATAGGAAACTGCCAAACCTCCTCCCTTTAACTGGGGGCTGTCAGGATTCTAGTATGGTTTCTATTCTAAACACCGATCCAGCCGTCTGCGCGTTTTTCACAGTTCAATTATTCCTTAGAATTACTTTATGGGATTGCCAAGCATTCTCGGATCCCATTCACTGCCTCTGGTTTTACAGCCGCCGCCAAAAACATGGGCATTCCCCCCCCATTAAGAGCTAAGCCTTTTTTTAACCCAATGTTACCCGTGGAAAAGTGAATGTGCCTCCAACTCAGGGATAAGCAGTCCTCCGGGTAGCCAAGGGATAAGTGTGAGTTGGGGTTCATCAGCTGCCAGAGAGTTTCATTGTGATAGTTTTCCTAAATTGCTCTCCTTTTAGGAGATCTGCTTTAGTATTGGTTATGTCCCCATCACCCCCCACCCCAGCCGTGTGTCCTGAGCAAACCCTTCCCCCAGTGTCTGTATTTTGTTTCCTGGGGGTGGTAAACCTCGTTGGAAAGTCCTTATAATGGGCGGGCTTCTGAGTCATGTGACCTTGTGTCACAACTTCCTGGTTAGTCAGGTGAGCTGTGTCATTCACACAGTTCCTGGGCTCATGATACCCTCTGACACCTAACACATGAAGATTAGGCTTTGGGGTTTTGCGGAGTATCCCTTTCTTTATCGCAGCAGAAACTAGCAATTTCCTTCAAACCCAAACAGGTCCTTTCTTCACTCAATCATTCTCTTCTCTTTCCCCTTCCTGAAACGGCTTGTTAAGATCCCGGTGCCTTCCTAGAACGTAAGCATGTGACGGCTCTTCTGTTTTTTTTTTTGTCTTCAGCGCCAGGTGGAGCCCAACGTTCGTAACAAGATCCTGTACCTTATCCAGGCGTGGGCCCACGCGTTTCGGAACGAGCCCAAGTATAAGGTTGTTCAGGACACGTACCAGATCATGAAAGTGGAAGGTAAGTAAAGTGGGCGACGTTACTCGTGTTTACAGATAATTAGCCGTACGGTGTGTTGAATACTTATGTGTGAAGCAGGCAGCATATAGCCCTTCTTATGGCTTTTTTGGAATGTTGTTATTGTTCCACTTTTGTTCTCTACCTGTCAGTTTTCTTCTATTCCCTTCCATGTTGATCACAGCTTATTTCACACTCATCGTGTAATCTCCGGTTTTGTGGAACACGCGGTGACGCTGACCTTATTTTCTTCAATGTTTCAGGTCATAACTTCCCTGAGTTTAAGGAGAGCGATGCCATGTTTGCGGCCGAACGGGTGGGTCTGGTAAAGGTTCTGGTTACATCTATATGGGTATAAGAGATTAACCTGGCAGCTAGCGGAAGGATGGAGTACGTGTTCTCAAACAAGCAATGTCTCTTATCCGCAGGCTCCGGACTGGGTGGATGCCGAGGAGTGCCACAGGTGCCGTGTCCAGTTTGGGGTGGTGACCCGTAAGGTAGGTCGGGGTCTTTATATTTCTTCTATTTACCTTCACGGGGCCGAGTGCTGTGTTCCTCAACGCCCCCGTCCCTTTTTACAGCACCATTGCCGGGCCTGCGGACAGATCTTCTGCGGGAAATGTTCCTCCAAGTGTTCGACCATCCCAAAGTTTGGCATTGAGAAGGAAGTTCGTGTTTGCGAGCCCTGCTATGAGCAGCTGAACAAGTGAGTGCCAGCGTGCGGCGGGTTCAGTATCTGAGTGAGCGTCTGCTATGCACTTGCCGATGCACGCTATTCTTCTTGTGAACTTCTGTCTCCCTACTGTCCATCGCACCCAAAGCCTTTGCTCCTTTTCTCGCCTGCCGTGTCCCATGAAACGTTCTCGCTAATCCTGTTCATTGGATCTTGTGTTGCAGGAAGGGCGAAGGCAAACCCGCCACGGCTGCAGAATTGCCTCCCGAGTATCTTACCAGCCCTCTTTCTCAGCAGTCACAGGTGAGTTACAGGGACCCGCGTCTCCTCTGTTAATTTGGGAACTGAACAGAAAACATATTAGATAATAGAGGATTTGAGTTTTTGGGAAAGGTAAGACGAGGCTGTGTTTTACCAAGCAGATCTCAGCCTGTCCACCGTATGTTGTTACCCACTCCATTCCCAAAGGCATTTATAATGTATTTGTGGATGTGATGATTGTGATGATCAGCTAATATTTCCTTCTCCATCAAGGTTATGAGGCTAGGTTTTTTTGGGTGGCCGGTCCTCGCTTTACCTTATTTTCTTTTTCTATAGATGCCTCCCAAGCGGGACGAGACTGCCCTACAAGAGGAAGAGGAGCTGCAGCTGGCAATTGCACTGTCTCAGTCTGAGGCCGAGGAAAAGGAGAGAATGGTGAGTATAACTCACTACCGTTACTATGGGCAGGTGCCGGCGCAGTGTCATTGAAGTCACGGGGTCAGTGGTGGCAAAGGACCATCGCCCGTATAAGACACTGGGATGTGTTCAGGACTTGACTTCTTTGTTGTGGGCAATGTGAGATTGTGGAAGGCTTCTTTTTTTTTTAATTTTACTTATTTTATGTAGCCTGTTTCTTTTCAGAGGCAAAAGAACACATATGGCATATATCCAAAGGCAGATCCGGCCCCTGTTACCTCTTCTGCCCCTCCGGCCAGTACGCTCTACACGTCTGTTGTAGTAAGTAACTCTTGTGACGTATCTGGAAAAACAGTGGTCTCAAAGGACCCTTGGGGAAAGGGCTTCTCCGATATCCAAAAGTCTCCAATGCTCTTTCTTTTTCTCCCCAGAATTCTTCTGCTCCCCTTGCTGAAGAAATTGACCCAGAGGTAAGGAGAAAAGTGTACGTTTTTGCAGCATTTGCGCTTCTGCTCGCGTTTCACCGTCTTTACAATCATTTCTCTGTCTCTCGCAATTCAAACATAGCTCGCCCGTTACCTGAATCGAAACTATTGGGAGAAGAAGCAAGAAGAAGTGCGAAAGAGCCCCACTCCGTCTGCACCCATCCCAGTGGCAGAGCCGGTGGTCCAGCCCAGTGAGGTGCCAACAAGCATGGTTAATGTGATGGAGGTAAGAGTGGGGTAGGGAATTTATTGTTTTATTGTAGCAGCTTTGTCTACATGGGGACGCAGACTGCTGGAAAGGCGTCCCGTGCATCCACCACCCTCTAAGCGAAGCCGGGGCTGACCTTTCCCCGTGTCTTTCAGCAGCAGTACCAGAACGGAGAATCGGAGGAGAATCACGAGCAGTTCCTGAAAGCCTTGCAGAATGCCGTCACCACCTTTGTGAACCGCATGAAAAGCAACCACATGCGCGGCAGAAGCATCACCAACGACTCCGCTGTCCTGTCCCTCTTCCAGTCCATTAACAACATGCACCCCCAGCTCCTGGAGCTGCTCAACCAACTGGACGAAAGGCGCTGTACGTATCTCGTTCGTTGGCAAGAGGACTGCAATTGTACTACATGTTGCGCATGTTACAGGAGAGATGTCTGTGCCACAATGTCCCCTTGTCATCTGGCTTCTGTGCCAGGAGCTTTATGCTCAACGTGGGCACTTTAACTTAATTTTGTAACCTTCCTCCTGCCCCACAGTGTACTACGAGGGTCTGCAGGACAAGCTGGCCCAGATCAGAGATGCGAGGGGAGCGCTGAATGCCCTGCGCGACGAGCACCGGGAGAAGCTGCGCCGCGCGGCAGAGGAGGCAGAGAGACAGCGGCAGATCCAGCTGGCACAGAAACTGGAAATAATGCGGCAGAAGAAGCAGGTAACAGTTTGCAGCGACACTGCGTGACATGCGTTGGTGGTGCAGCGTACATGCGCATGGCGGCACGGTGATGCAGGATAAGGGCAACATGCAGCACAGGTGCAATCTGTTGCTTCATCTGGTAGAGCATTTTATCTCCAGCTTCTGATGTGTGGCATGTAAGATTTAAGGAGGCATGCCTTTGGGAGCCGGGTGTATTAGAAAGTGTGATGGGGTATTCTTTTAAATAAATATAGATAGGGGGTCTCCGTTTCTTCAGTGCTGTTTGACTTTCAGCTGATGGTTTGCTGCCCCTCTGAACCGAGGCTTTGCGTTTGCAGGAATACCTTGAAATGCAGCGCCAGCTCGCCATCCAGCGCCTGCAGGAGCAAGAGAAGGAGAGACAGCTCCGTCTGGAGCAGCACAAGCAGACCATCCAGATGCGAGCCCAGATGCCGGCCTTCTCCCTGCCGTATGCGCAGGTATTAACGGGTCTTACGACTATTGAACGTGTCCAATGATCTCTAGCAAGCGCTAGATCGCTAAGTGCACCTCTCTTTCAGCTACAGTCGCTGCCGCCATCTTCTGGGGGAGTTATGTACCAGCCCTCCGGCCCCAATGCCTACCCGGGCACGTTCAGCCCATCCGGCTCAGTGGAGGGGTCCCCCATGCATGGTGTTTATATGACCCAGCCTGGACAGGCAACCTCTGCACCCTACCCACCCATGCAGGTGGCCGGCACAGGTGAGAACTGCGTGGCTACAGCATCTGGGGCTTGTCCCTGTGAGTTAATGGCTAATGAGGTGCTAAAGTTAACTTTCTGCCGCAGATCCCGGTATGGTGAATGCCTACATGTATCCAGCAAGCTCCTCCGCTCAGCAGGGGCAGCAGGTGCCAACTACCAACCCTGCCTACACCACTTATCAGCCCACGCCAACACAGCCCTATCAGGTGAGTGTGAGCAGAGGGGCCAGGGAAGCAGAAGCTTACGTGTGGAAAGGGGTAGTTGATTTATTTGCATCTTGGGTTTTTTGAGGTTTTTTTTTTTTTTGCATTTAACATCAGAAAACTGGAGGGTTGGGTTAAATTTGAAGGCCCTTTGAAAACGGGGCAGGTAGTGGTAAGATGATGGACAGTATTTTGAGTTGCATTGAATTCATATTTTGACCTCCATAGTTCTGCTTTTGTGTCCTTAGAATGCGGCCTCCCAGAGCCTCCCCCCAATGACCCAGAATCCTCCAGCAGCAAACATGGGTTACATGGGAGCTCCGAATGTCTCCATGAATTACCCGCCGTACAATATGCAGGTAGGAAAAGTAATGGTTTCCCGCTTCACCATTTTGGTTTTTTTTCCCTCCTCTCTTTCTCTACGTTATTGGCAGCCAGAACCACGTTCCCTGTTTATTTATTTGGACTCCATATAATGCTGCAAGTCCTGACATCTTTGCCACGATTCTCTTTTCCAGAACCTCATGTCCACGCTTCCTGGCCAAGACCCCGCTCTAAGCAACATGCCCTCCCAGCAGCCTTTCCATGGAGGGCAACAGCAGATGTACCAGCCGGTAGGTGTTGGCGGAGGTCTGTGCTTGGGCTGTACATTTTACCTGTTTATTTTTAATATGCATTAGGCAGGGTTACTGGAACATAAGGCATGAATCTCTAGTGACTGTCCTCCTTCTTCTTCTAGATGCCAGTAGGATCTGGCCAGCAGCAACCTCCGCAACAGCCGCCGGCACCTGGCCAGCACGGGCCCGGCAGCAGTGAAGCCCAGCTAATCTCCTTTGATTGACCGTCCCTTTCAACATGTCCAGCTCAACGATCCTTGTCTGCCGCTTTCCCCTCCCCAGTGTGTGTAGCATGTAACCTGCCCCGGCAATACACTACATCGATGTGCCCGCTGCCTGAGACGACCCGATCCCGTGCCCGTGCTGACGTAGTATAAAAACTGTTCACAACGCACCCAATAATAAGCTGTATTGATCCACGTCTCACAGATCCTAATGCTTCTCGATGTCTATGTGGAGAGACGAGCCACGAGCAATCGTCTTATCAATTAATACCATCCTTCGCTCTTTAACTGCTGCCTGTCCAGCTGCTGTAGAGCTGCAGTTCCCATCGCTGAGGTCCTAGATGGCCTTATAGGCAGCATCTTGTGTATAGGACGTGTAGATTGGTCTCGTTTCCATGAATGAATGAATACCCCCGGTATTTTCTCTGTCAAGCGTAATGCCCGTAATCTAAAAAATCTGGAATGCGGTTTTGGCTTCCTCATGCGATGGCAGGGAACGGGTTAACTCGAACAACTTAGTGGACTCGTCCCCACTCCGGTCCTATGGCCCCCTTTGTGTTGTTGCTGGCTTTTTGTGATTGTACAATGTGAACGGTCGCAGCCTGTATGCGAGGGATGCACAGCTGTTTGTATTAATCTATGGCTTAGTGCCCCGATACTTATTAGTGAAATAATAAACAATTAAATGACGTCTCCCATGTGTACGGTTATTTAAATCTGTTACTTTTGGCCCATTACATGGATGAATGTCATGCCATATGGCCAAGGTAGGAGTCTCTAAGGTATATCTGGGTCTAGTTCTGCACGTGGGACAATGATGAGCAGATTGGGCCCCCACGCCGTGGATCTGGATCTAAATCCGGTTAGTCTGAGTTTAAATAACTTTATGGAGATAAATAAACATCTGAAGCAGATCTATTACTTCCCCAAATACAATTTTGCAAGCAATCGTATGAAGCGAGCAGAAACCCACGTTACGTAGGCAGTAGGAGCAGTCGAGCAGCAACTTCCTGTTCTGAGGAATGACACTACTACCCTTTGGAGGAAGCTGATTGGCTTTCGTGGGGTGACAGAAGGCAATTAAACTAATTTTGATTGTGAAAATATGGCAATTTACATATTAAAAAATATTCTAGCCAAAATGTATACAGAAACCGACTCTGGATATGTTATTTAAAAATCCGTTTTTCATTAAAAAATAAAGAACAGATTGTTCCTTTAACCCCTTAATGACAATTGCCGGTCCTGGCACGGCACGGAAAAGCATGTGCTTTACGACAATTGACGTGCCAGGACCGGCACGTCTTTAAACGGGTGCAGAAAGCGACCTACTATCGCTTTCTGCACCCAAAAAGCGTTGCTGAATGCCTCGACCTCGAGGCATTCAGCAACGCCGCGATCGGCACGAAGGGGCCATCTCTGGCCCCTCCACGGGGCGTCAACATCCGCCATACTTTGTATGGCGGCGGACGCCCGTTTTAAAAGCGTTTAGAAGGGACGTACTAAACAGCATATTGGGGATGATGGGATGATTGGCTGCAATACTCAGCACTGTCAATAGGTGTCAGTATACTTTTTACACTCATGGTAAATCAAAGGATGTTCTTTTTGGTAGTTCTTGATACTAAGTTGCAACGAATACATTGCAAAAAGAAGCTGCAAATGTTTAACTGTTTACTTGCTGAAATATATACAGTTTTATAAAGGAATCATGGTAAATTCTATAGAAATACTAAAAATATTTTAAGTAATCAACATATTGATATAATATGGTACATGTATGTGCAAACACCATATTTTACCTGTTTTGATTGGCACAATATGGGAATATATATTATTATCATTTTTATATGGGGATTATGGGTGGAATATTATAGTTATACATGCTTAGGAACATATTTCACCCATTCCTGATAAGAATATGGGAATATTATTATTATTTTACATGGGGAATATGGGTGGAATATTATAGTTACATATGCTAAGGAACATATTTGACCCATTTCTGATAAGAATATGGGTATAATTATTTTTTTACATGGGGATTATGGGTGGAATATTATAGTTAAACATGCTAAGGAACATATTTGACCCATTTCTGATAAGAATATGGGTATACTCATATTTTACATGGGGATTATGGGTGGAATATTATAGTTACACATGCTAAGGAACATATTTGACCCATTTCGGATAAGAATATGGGAGTATTATTATTTTTATATGGGGATTATGGGTGGAATATTATAGTTACACATGCTAAGGAACACATTTGACCCATTTCTTATAAGAATATGAGAATATTATTATTTTTACATGGGGATTATGGGTTGAATATCATGGTTACAGATGCCAAGGAACAAATTTGACCCATTTCTTATAAGAATATGGGAATATTATTATTTTTACATGGGGATTATGGGTGGAATATTATAGTTACACATGCTAAGGAACACATTTGACCTGTTTTTGATAAGAATATGGCTATAAATATTTTTTTACATGGGGATTATGGGTGGAAAATTATAGTTACACATGCTAAGGAACATATCTGACCCATTTCTGATAAGAATATGGCTATAAATATTTTTTTACATGGGGAATATGGGTGGAATATTATAGTTACACATGCTAAGGAACACATTTGACCCATTTCTGATAAGAATATGGGAGTATTATTATTTTTATATGGGGATTATGGGTGAAATATTATAGTTACACATGCTAAGGAACATATTTGACCCATTTCTGATAAGAATATGGGTATAATTATTTTTTTACATGGGGATTATGGGTGGAATATTATAGTTACACATGCCAAGGAACATATTTGACCCATTTGTGATAAGAGTATGGGAGTATTGTTATTTTTATATGGGGATTATGGGTGGAATATTATAGTTACACATGCTAAGGAACATATCTGACCCATTTCTGATAAGAATATGGGTATAATTATTTTTTTACATGGGGATTATGGGTGGAATATTATAGTTACACATGCTAAGGAACATATTTGACCCATTTCTGATAAGAATATGGGAGTATTATTATTTTTATATGGGGATTATGGGTGAAATATTATAGTTACACATGCTAAGGAACATATCTGACCCATTTCTGATAAGAATATGGGTATAATTATTTTTTTACATGGGGAATATGGGTGGAATATTATAGTTACACATGCTAAGGAACATATCTGACCCATTTCTGATAAGAATATGGGTATAATTATTTTTTTACATGGGGATTATGGGTGGAATATTATAGTTACACATGCCAAGGAACATATTTGACCCATTTGTGATAAGAGTATGGGAGTATTGTTATTTTTATATGGGGATTATGGGTGGAATATTATAGTTACACATGCTAAGGAACACATTTGACCCATTTCTGATAAGAATATGGGTGTACTCATTTTTTACATGGGGATAATGGGTGGAATATTATAGTTACACATGCTATGGAACACATTTGACCTGTTTCTGATAAGAATGTGGCTATAAATATTTTTTTACATGGGGATCATGGGTGGAATATCATGGTTACAAATGCCAAAGAACACATTTGACCTGCTTCTGATAAGAATATGGGAATTTTATTATTTTTACATGGGGATTAAGGATGGAATAGTATGGTTACACATGTTTAGTACCTTATTTAACAAGTTTCTGTTAAGAATATGGCTATAATTATTTTCTACATGGGGATTTTGGGCGCAATATCAAGGTTACACATGCCATGGAACATAATTGACCTGTTTCTGATAAGAATATGGGTAAAATCATTTTTCTACATGGGGATTATGGGTGGAATATTATGGTTACACATGGCTAGTGATGTATTTCACTTGTTTCTGGTAAGAAAATGGGTATGATTAATTTTTTTCATAGATATTATGGATACTATGATATGATTGCATGTGCCATGTAACATATTTGATCTATTTCTGTTAAGAAAATGGTTTATAAATGTTTTTCTACATGGGGATTATGGGTGAAATGTCATGGTTACACACCTTTAGTAACATATTCGACCCATTTCTGATAAGAATGTTGGTATATTTTTTTCTACATAGGGATTATGGGAGGAATAGAATGATCAAAGGGACACATTTGACCTGTTTCTGATAGGAATATAGTTATAGATATTTTTTACATGGGGATTATGGGTGGAATATCATGGTTGCACGTGCCTAGTAACATATTTGATGTGTTTCTTTTAAGTAAACGGGTATAATTATTGTCATATAAAGGGATTATGCGTGGAATATCATGGTTGAACATGCTAACTCTAATATCTGGCCTTTTTCTGATAAGAATATGGCTATCATGTTTCAACATGGGGATTATGGGTGCAATATCATGGTTACACATGGTAAGGAACACATTGGACCTTTTTCTGATTGAAATATGGCTATAATTAATATTTTTCATTGGGAATAATGGTGGAATAGCATAGTTGCACTATGATGTTTTGATATATTTTTCATTGTAATTGGCCATTAAGCCATCACTTCTAAAGAGGATTGTTTTTTCTTTTCTTATGCCGGTAAATATATAGTGTCCGAGGTGTGGCATAGTGCACCATTTCCACCGGTTTCATTAATTACCTAATTAAGATCGAATCATTGTCCATAATGTATTTTTATATGGCCAAAACATTGCAAAAGTTCTTATTTATTTCTCTAAGCATTTTCATTTGTACCCTGCTGCCTGCTGACTACCACGCTTGGCTACCCTGCCCTGTGTGGCTGAGTACCTTGCACAGCTACCCCATATTCTTATGAGAAAAAGGTCAGATGTGTTCCTTAGCATTTTTAACTATAATATTCCACCCATAATCCCCGTTTAAAAAAAAGATTATACCCATATTCTTATCAGAAATGGGTCAAATATGTTCCTTAGCATGTGTAACTATAATATTCCACCCATAATCCCCATATAAAAATAATAATACTCTCATATTCTTATCAGAAATGAGTCAAATGTGTTCCTTAGCATGTGAAACTATAATATTCCACCCATATTCCCCATGTAAAAATAATAATACTCCCATATTCTTATCAGAAATGGGTCAAATATGTTCTTTAGCATGTGTTACTATAATATTCCACCCATATTCCCCATGTAAAAAAATATTTATAGCCATATTCTTATCAAAAACAGGTCAAATATGTTTCTTAGCATGTGTAACTATAATATTCCACCCATATTCCCCATGTAAAAAAATAATTATACCCATATTCTTATCAGAAATGAGTCAAATGTGTTCCTTAGCATGTGAAACTATAATATTCCACCCATATTCCCCATGTAAAAATAATAATACTCCCATATTCTTATCAGAAATGGGTCAAATATGTTCTTTAGCATGTGTTACTATAATATTCCACCCATATTCCCCATGTAAAAAAATATTTATAGCCATATTCTTATCAAAAACAGGTCAAATATGTTCCTTAGCATGTGTAACTATAATATTCCACCCATAATCCCCATGTAAAAAAATAATTATACCCATATTCTTATCAGAAATGGGTGAAATATGTTCCTTAGCATGTGTAACTATAATATTCCACCCATATTCCCCATGTAAAAAAATAATTATACCCATATTCTTATCAGAAATGGGTGAAATATGTTCCTTAGCATGTGTAACTATAATATTCCACCCATATTCCCCATGTAAAAAAATAATTATACCCATATTCTTATCAGAAATGGGTGAAATATGTTCCTTAGCATGTATAACTATAATATTCCACCCATAATCCCCATGTAAAAAAATAATTATACCAATATTCTTATCAGAAATGGGTCAAATATGTCCCTTAGCATGTGTAAATATAATATTCCACCCATAATCCCCATGTAAAAAAATAATTATAACATATTCTTATCAGAAATGGGTCAAATATGTTCCTTAGCATGTGTAACTATAATATTCCACCCATATTCCCCATGTAAAAAAATAATTATACCCATATTCTTATCAGAAACAGGTCAAATGTGTTCCTTAGCATGTGTAACTATAATATTCCACCCATAATCCCCATGTAAAAAAATAATTATACCCATATTCTTATCAAAAACAGGTCAAATATGTTCCTTAGCATGTGTAACTATAATATTCCACCCATAATCCCCATGTAAAAAAATAATTATACCCATATTCTTATCAGAAATGGGTCAAATATGTTCCTTAGCATGTGTAACTATAATATTCCACCCATAATCCCCATATAAAAATGATAATAATATATATTCCCATATTGTGCCAATCAAAACAGGTAAAATATGGTGTTTGCACATACATGTACCATATTATATCAATATGTTGATTACTTAAAATGTTTTTAGTATTTCTATATAATTTACCATGATTCCGTTATAAAACTGTATATATTTCAGCAAGTAAACTGTTAAACATTTGCAGCTTCTTTTTGCAATGTATTCGTTGCAACTTAGTATCAAGAACTACCAAAAAGAACATACTGTGATTTACCATGAGTGTAAAAAGTATACTGACACCTATTGACAGTGCTGAGTATTGCAGCCAATCATCCCATCATCCCATCATCCCCAATATGCTGTTTAGTACGTCCCGTTTAGAAGGCGATCAACGATCGCCTCCTAAACTTAAATGGTGTTGCTGGAATGCCTCGATCAGGAGGCATCCAGCGACACCAAACACTAACCTTTTGATGGGCTGTGACCGCTCCGGAGAGCGGTCACAGCCGCAGCTGCCGGCAATCTTCGCCATCAAGGAAGATGGCCGCCGTCCTGTAACAGGAACCACAAATTTTAAAAGTTCGCTAGATGGTCCAGACCATCTAGAGAACTCTGGCTCCACTTGCAGGTTGAATACAGGTACTGCATTCACCATGCAAGTCAATGGAGCCCAGCTTTCTAATCACAGTGTGATTAGTAAAAATAAATTAAAAAATAAAATTAATAATAATTAGAAAAAAATAGTAAAAAAACAGTAAAATGTAAAAATCATTTCCCACTGATGTCACTATCAGGGGAACCTCCAAGTTGAAAAAAAAGTTAAAATTTTTTAAAAAAAATTATAAAAAAAAAAAAATATATATCTAAAAAATATATTTTTGTGAGCAAGTCCTAAAATTAGCATATTAGCTTAAAACAATTCTCGCATGGAAAGAGTTAAAATACTGGCATATTAAATGCCCGTGGGGTGTCTACTTTTAAAAAATGTATGATTTGATGGGGTAAATTGAATGGGCCAGGTTCAACAACGTCCCAATTAACACGGGGGGAAGGATGGCCACACATCTAATTTCCAATTAGAAAAATGCACACGTACCAAATGTGGCCTTTTAGTTCCCCCCAAAAATGACAAACCCATGCATGTGGGGTATCACTGCACTCAGGAGATGTTGCTGAACACATTATGGGGTGTCGTGTGACAGCGGCATATACCAGGAGCTGTAAATTCATACATAAAGTAGGTGTGTGTGGGAAAAATACACACACAAAAATATTACTGCAAACTTTGAAAAAATGCTGGTGGTTAAATGTGTGCATGCAAAGAGTTAAAATACCAGCATTTAAAATACCCTGTGGTGTCTAGTTTTGAAAAATATATGGTTTTGTTGGGCACACTGAAATGGCCTGGCTCAAAGATGTACCAAATAGGGCATGGGCAGTGGATCCCAAATGCCAAAGTTCAACATTGAAAAAAGCGCATGCCCCAAATGTGGCCCTTTTGCCCCCAAACAGCCAGGCAAAATCATTCATGTGAGGTATCGCTGTACTCAGGAGATGTTGCTGAACACATATTGGGGTGTTTTGTGATAGTGACATATACGAGAACATTTTAATTCATACCTGAATTAAAATGTGTGTGGAAAACCAAATGCAAACAAATGACTACCACAAAGTTTGACAAAGACTGGTGGTAGATATGGTGCATGGAAAGAGTTAAAATACTAGCATTTGGAATACCCTGGGCTGTCTAGTTTTCAAAAATATATGACTTGATGGGGTAAATTGCATTGGCCGGGTTCAAAGATACCCGAAATGGCACAAGGGGGGAAGAATTACCAGATTTGGAAAAAATGGCTTTGAAATAGCAAAACGCTACCTGTACTTATTGCCCCATAATGGGTAGAAAAAAAGCAAAAAAACATTGGGTATTTCTAAACTCAGGACAAATAGTAGAATCTATTTAGCAGGTTTTTTCATTACCTTTTATAGATGAGTAAAAGATTTTTCAACTAAAAGTTAGAAACAGTCATTTTTTTCTAAATTTTTCACCATATTTTATAATTTTTTTAATAGTAAATAATATGATACAATCAAAACAATGTCATCTAAAGAAAGCCCTTCTTGTCCTGAAAAAAACAATATCTAATGTGTGTGGGTTCAGTAAACGGGAAAGAAGAAAATTACAGCTAAACACGAGCAGCGCAGAAATGTTAAAAAGGCCATTGTCACAAAGGGTACAAAAAGTAAAAGCAGCCTTTGTCTCGAAGGGGTTAAAAGTGTCGCTAACAGTACAGACTCACTCCCGTACCTGATCTGTTCACTTTCCACCAGAAACATTGCGGCGCTGCGCGCAGGGGAGCTTGCTGACGTCACTCCCGAGCGACTCCTAAGCTGTGCATTGCTTGCTTTATAAAGTTGTCCTTGTTGCACTGGTGTCGCGGTGCATCCTGGGTAGGTCACAGTGTGGAGGACTCCATGTGTTGTCGCCGGTGACAGAGTGGGAAGTGGAGCCCTGACCTGTAACGCGTCCCCCCGGAGAAAGCGCTCAGCCATGTTCCCTGCCGCCCGGTGCTGCCTGAGACTGCGGGCCGCTGCCTCCTCCGCCTGCCGGTATTTTACCCCGGGGGGGTATTTTTCCCTCACACCGTATAGCTTTAAATGGGGTCTCTGAATGAATTAGTGCTTTCTCTTTATATACCCCACTTGTACCCCGGGCGTAGGGTTACCCTATCATTATCACATTTGGGGGGCTTTACTAATCAGTCTACCCTCTTTAAATATTAACCCTTTCATGGCACACCCTGCAGATACTATGTAGTCAAATGTCACCCAAATGACCTCATGTAAACCTTGACTTTGTCATTTATTTAAGATCCATTTAATTGAGTCACCTGCATTCAAGCAGGGAATTAACTGTAGCTTACTAGGAGAAAATGCAGCAATTGGGGGGTCTTATGGCCCTAGGGGTTCCAACGGCCCTTTATCACTCCCATCACTCCTGTGTTCCAATGGCCCTTTATCACTCCCATCACTCCTGTGTTCCATCTCCATAAACGTTTGTTTTTCATTAGCTGTGTGATGAACGATCTCCACCGCTTGCTTTGCGGATATCCGTTTAGATCCAGTAATGAGCGTTTTCTTCTCTTTCAGGCTGGAAATATCCGCAGCGAGACTCATCAGGACGTCGTGTGAGTTGAGGAATGAAGCTGTGGCCTCCCCGACCCTGGACAGTGGTCCTAAGCAGTACCCCCCCAAAATCCAGCAGCTGGTTGATCAGATTGCCGCTCTGACTCTGCTCGAGGTCTCTGACCTCAACGAGCTGCTTAAGGTGGGTTTTATTAGCAGGGCACCCCCCCCCGTATTATCGCTTATATTCCCAATTATATATTGAACTAACAAAGCCAGGCACAGATTTAAAAATGGCGAGCTTCGTCGGATGGAGGAGTCGGCCTGTGGGTTTGCGTTATGATGCGTTCTCACTGATGTCATACTTCATATCAGCCGAGTATAGAAAGGAAAAGCCAGCTGTGTGCGGAGCTCGTTGGTAATAGCAGCGAAACCTAGACGTGAGGAAGCAATTCCTGGTTGCCATAGCGACCTTGCACTTGGGGCCATTGCTTAAGACCCTTTGTGTTCTATTGGTTCATTTATAAGGACTATATATTAAAATAAAGCATCCAGTCAGAAAATATTTTCGATACGTTGCTGTTCAACGGGAACTTTGTTCTCCTGACCAGTGCCCACCGCTGTAATAACACCGACTGCGTGCGGCCCGACCAGACAGGCTGATACTAAATGTGCCAAGAAACTGGTAATGAAGTCCTTTTCGTCTCCCCCGTGAGCGGCATTTGATGCCAGACTTTGTGCGAATGGGCCAAAAACGATTTTGATGATTTTTGGTTTTGGTCCATTTGTTTTGGAACAATGAATTTAGTTTCCTACCCTTCTGTTGTCACTCGCTCAGTCTCTAATGCCTCTGTCTGTCTCGCTGTGAGTGTCTGTCTGTCTCGCTGTGAGTGTCTCCCTACCTTTGCCGGCGACCGCTTCTGTGTCCTTTTTCCGCAGCTCCGCTTCTTCTCTTGCTTCTTCTTCTGTCTTCTTTCACCGTCCGCTTCTCCTCGCTGTCGGCTCTGTTAATCAGGCGTCCCGGAGCGCTTCCCCAAAACGGTGAAGACTCCACGCCTGTTGAGGAAGGTCTCTGAGAGGCCTGATTAACGGAGCTGATACTGGGGGGCAGAAGACAGGAGGACATGAAGAGGCAAGAGATGAATTTGAGCTGCGGAAACGGTCGGCTGAGAGAGAGGAAAAAAAAGCAACAAAGTGCAAACTGATTCAGAGGTCTCTGCTTCGTTGGGGTCCCTCCTTGTTTTTGGATAACAGAATTGACGAGTCTAGTTGATAGAATTACTATAGAACCCGCGATCTGTATGAGCGGCAGCAGCCGGCTGACTTTATTATTAAATATTTATTATTTTTATGGCTTTAATTCCACGTCCGCACACCCGGAGTCCGTAAGATCTTCCGTAGACGCCATCAAAGTTTTTACATGTAAAGGTTTAGAACTTGCTATATAATATAGTGTGTGAGGTGTTGACTCAGCCCTGTCTCCTTCCTAGAAAACGCTAAAGATCCCGGATGTTGGGATGATGCCGGTTGGCGCGATGATGCCAGGAATGGCGGCAGCACCTGCGCAGGTAAACGGGTAGAAGGGGGGCTGTCGGTTCGGGGGGGGCGGCCGGTATGCAGACTTTGAAGCTGACGGCTTTCTTGGGGTCGTTTTTTTGTAGGCGGCAGAAGAGGAGGAGGCGCCGGCGAAAAAGGAGAAGAGCCACTTCACGGTGAAACTAACGGAGGTCAGCGCCGTGGACAAAGTCAAACTGATCAAGGAAGTGAAGAACTGCGTGCAGGGGCTGAACCTGGTGCAGGTGAGAAACGCGTCGGCGGGAAGCGAGACCCCCCCGGCAGTCCGCTCGCACCGGCGCTGCTTCTGTGATCTCTTTCCTTTCTTTTAATACCTCTTTTCCCCGATCCTTCGCAGGCCAAGAAAATGGTGGAGTCTCTACCTCAAGAAATCAGGGCGAACGTTTCCAAGGAGGAAGCCGAGAAGATAAAGGCTGCGCTGGAGGCGGCGGGGGGGAAAGTCGTGCTGGAATAAAGCTGTCGGACTGCTTAAGACTCTCTCTTTGTGCGAGGTCGTTACCCGCGGCCCCCGTGATGTCTTGTTCGAGGCGGGGGGGACTCGGCGGAAGCAGCGCGGAGATGCGCTCTCCTCTTCTGGCCTCGCCTGATGATGTCATGGTGGTAACACCCTCTTAGGGCGGGGCTTGGTTTGGGCACCGTGGGGCCAACCTTCCATCCGTGGATGTTGGCCCCCTGAAGCACTTCCCCCCGTTATCATTGTGTTTAATGTCACTCTATCTAATCTCGTTTTATACATTAAACTCTTTCCCGAGGCGGCTCCCTGCGCGTTTACCTTCCGATCGAACGTCTGTCTCTCTGTCCGTTTCTCCTGCCCCGGGCTTTACGATGTCCGTCTGTCTGTGAAACCTGCCATTAAAGAGCTCCGTCATGCAGAATCCCTTCTTTACTGAGGTCCCCGGGATGGAGCGCAGCTTCCCGCCCCTCTGCGGCTGTTCGTTTCTTGTTTAGGAGGTCGGCTGTGTGTTAAGAGAGTTGTAGTCTGATGGCGGTTCTAGAACTTACCCCACAGCTACCTCCACCATAACGCGGCTTCTGCCCTAAATCCGGGAAACAGAGAGTCACAACCAGCGATTACCTCGTAGCGGAGCAGGGAACGGGCTGGTGACATCACACGATGAATCTATTAGGTAATGTTTGACCTGAGCGTTTAGCTGGTCGCTCGCTGCGCGCGTATCCTCTCCCGCCTCCGCTGGGTTCTCGGTGTGTTTACGGGGGTGATTGCTGCCTGAAAAACAAGTTCCGGCAGGCCTTTACTCCACTCCGCTTCACCCAGAGCTGCGGGGCTTCCGTGCCGTCCCATCCCATGTCTCCGATCCGTAGGCGAGCGTCATGATGTCATAATCACACGTATGACTGATAACCCGCTGCAGCGGCTCCATCCTATTTCACAATCCAACGGTTTCTTGTGCAAGAGTAACCCTTTCAGTGCCCAAGCAGAGTACACTTTCTACTGTTTTATTACCGTAATTCTATTAATATGTGCGTCCTTTGTTAAAGGCTTGTACCCCTAAAGGCAAAACGTTACTCAGTTTCCCGAGTAAAATGCGATCAGAGATGCGTCGTACATGCGCTGCGTCCTTAGCGAATCGTGCCTTAGGTTTGTTACGAGCTGCCCTTACAGATCGTGTGAAGGAGAGTATTGGGGCTGTCAGCCCGTCCGTCCTGTCCCGTCCCTCTAGTCTTACTGCGGTGTAACCTTGTGTTATTCCAGTAACCGCAGCAGAGAGCAGGTCGATATTTTGAAAATAGATAACCGTAATCGTCCCGAGGGCCGAAGGTGACACGTCTCGTAAAAGGAAGAACAACATAAGAACTGCAAACACCCTGAACCCGTCCGGCCCCCGTCTAGTCGTTGGTCTCATCTTAGATTCAGGAGCCATGTGTATATCCCATGCAGTTACTATGATTATGGCCCCTGAGGGCCGCAGGCTCCTGCCCTCTATTCCTTGGACGAATATATGCAGGCGCACAGATACTCGGATGAGGTTTCTGAAACTGGGAATGGAGGTCGGGGTCGTCGGGAAGATGATGGGAAGACGAAGGAGATTTCAGCCCGTGTGACGTTTTCATTCCATAGAAAATTGGAGAGTAAAAAAGAAATGGCGCTGAATGTGGGGGAGGAAAATTGGGGTAAATGTGGGGGGAAAGTTCTACGGAGCCGTCGATCGGAATGGGCAATCAGGATGGAGAGGGGAGCTTTTATCGGAGCGCGGGGGCTTTATCTGGAGAGGGGGGGGGCAATAAGATTCCGGAGTGACTCTAATCGGGTTATTAATGGATCACGGGTTGCGGTAAATGCTTGTCTTGTGACGCGTGTGCAGCTCCGCATTATACCCGGCAGGAGGCTGTAACAGGAAGGAGGGGTCCTTGCTCTGTGAGCTTACACTCTAAAAGCAGGTTGAGGGGGAAGAATGTCTATAACTCCCATCATTCTCAGCACGGGTGCATGTGCAGTATGGAAAATGAATCCCGCTGCGTTTCACTCGGCCTAGAAGCAATGCAATGAGGCTCATTCATCATGCATTTTGCATCGCCTGCATACGCAGTGGTGCAGCTCATCCCGCTGCATTTCACATCCCCTGCATGTCGATGTGGCCCTAACAGCAGCAGATTAATGCTTAGGGCCCCTGCATGCAGCGAGGACCGGTGAGAGAGGTCACTTTGCTGCTCGCGGGGGTGAGTGTAACAAACACGAGTGATCTTTCACCCCCTTCGAGTTATGATGAGCTCAGCACAACACGTCTGACTGTGGGGCCCACCCCCGGCGGCGCCCTTTTAAGTAGCAGTCTCTCCTGGCTTGGCAGGGCAAGGGAGGGAGTGGGCGTGACTCGGTACTCGGCTACTTGTGATTGGCTGATGCTGGAGCGCACTGGCTCCTCCCTCCCTGGTCCCTATACTGGGCCTGGAGCCCGGAGAGGGGCACAATTTGTACGCCATGGCGGAGCAGAGGGTGTCCCGCTGGTACTTCGGGGGTCTGGCCTCCTGCGGGGCCGCCTGCTGCACCCACCCGCTGGACCTGATCAAGGTGACGGGCCACATGTGTGTGACATGCCCCGACTGGCATGCATGTGCCCGGGGGCAGGGCATCTGTGTGCCGTATGTGTGCATGAGGAGTATTTAGTACATGTGTGTGAATGCATGAGGGGTATTTAGTGCGGGGGGGTCAAGCAGTTGTGTGTCTAGCTGTCATGCTGGTAGGTAAATCCTGGCTGGGGATCATGGGAGTTGTAGTTCAATAGCTGTATGATGCATGTGTGCTGGCCATGGATGAGTGACTCTGTAAATAAGGTCATAGAGGTTATATGTAGAGAACACGCGTGTGCAGGACCTGCTTACGGTGGATTTTAGAAAAACAATAAATCAAGGAAAGTATTTCTGTGCCTTTATCTATGGGGTGTCTGCGCCCGGGGGTGACCCAATGACCCAGCGATCCAAAACTATAGGGTCAGAGGCTTAGATTTAATGTAAGGACCTTTTACCTTACCGAGAGCGTGGTGGATAAATGGAACAGCCTCCCAGCAAAAGTGGTAGAGGTTAATACAGTGAGGGTATTAAACATGCATGGGATAGACATACGGCTCCTGAATCTAAGACGAGACCAACGACTGATTAAGGGTTGAGTCTTTACGGGCTGGACGGGGGCCGATCTGCCGGCAGGTTCTGTGTATCCGGTTAGTATGATGGGGATAGAGAATGAGTCTGTAGAATGTCCGTGTGCGGGAGACGTTCCGCTCGTATACATATATGACGTTCGCTGTGTTAGGAGAACACGTCTGTTACATGGCGGGTCCCCGTGTAGCCCTTGTCTCGGCTCCCCTAAGGAACGCCCCAGCTCCGTGACCTTTGGGTTTGTCTTTGGTTTTTAAGGAGCGCGGAGATGTTTGGGAAACCAGTCCTGGGCCATACCATGTGTGAGACGGGGGTGCTTGGAGGACACTGTGGGCCCGGGGCACGGCCGTGATGAGGACTCGTTTTTTTTCCCGCTGCTTTTGTTTTTCCCCGCGGTCGCGTTCGGTTTCTAAACGTTACTTTTATTAAATCGGGGGGCTGTGACGACCGGTGGGCACCGTGTTTGGGGCCGGTGGGGGCCGGGCCGAGGTTGGCATTGGTTACGGATCAAGACTGGGTGAAAAAGTGATTTTTGTCATTCTGGGATTCCCAGTTTCCTTGACTTTTCAGTTGACTTCTGCATCATAGCCGTATGCCTATCCCATGTGGCGCATGTTTGTGGGGCGGGGAGTGCACTTTGCTCTCTGGGCTCCGTAGTAAAAGCTCTGCGTGCGACCATGTTATGTAACCCTTTGTGTTCCGTGAAGCCCTTGTTTTTAACCCTCCGCATCCCGTGACGCCCGCTTCGTTTCTGTTTCCTGACCAGGTGCATCTCCAGACTCAGCAGGAGGTGAAGCTGCGCATGACCGGAATGGCTGTCTCCGTTATCCGGAACGACGGCTTCTTTGCTCTGTACAACGGTCTGAGTGCGTCCCTCTTCAGGCAGGTGAGACCCCCTCTCCGCCCGCTCCCCCAACCGATACCCCCACGCCACCTTCTTTAACCCTCTCTGTGCTGGCAATGAGACGAATAAAGCCGGGGAGCTGACCGCACCCCCCCGAGCCCACCGGGTAACGCGGCGCCTCGCCTCATTAACCCCCTCATTTCACAATGAATCCGAATCCGTTGGCTTTCCGCAGATCACGTATTCCCTGACGCGTTTCGCAATCTATGAAACTGTGAGAGACCGACTCGCCGAGGACAACAAAGGGCCGCTCCCGTTCTATCAGAAGGTGCTTCTGGGAGCGTTTGGGGGTGAGGAGCTCAATGCGTGGGGGCAGGAGGAGGGCGTTAATTGCCCCGTCACGGGCGCCACGTGTATAATTAACCGCAATTAGCCGACAAGATCGTCCCGCAATGCGTTGGGGTCCGTGTTGAAACGCGAGAGGACTAAATATAACGTCGCGTGGAGCAGTCCCTCCACCTTCTCCTCCCCGGGCAGTTGCCGCAAGGTCACGTCCGGCGGAGTCTCGCTCGGCAGCTGTCGGTCTCGGGATTCGGGGAAGGGGGTCTGGAAATCGGGGGTCTCGTGTTTACTTTGTTCGTTTCTTTGAAGGCTTCACCGGAGGATTTGTGGGGACACCGGCTGACATGGTGAACGTGCGGTAAGTCTCTTCTGTGAGTTATGGGGGGGGGTCTCAGTGCCCAGAGTCTGCGGGGGGGGGCAAAACCTAATGTCGTCCGTTAACTAAGCAGTGCGAGGGGTGGAGTCGCCGGCGGCAAACCAGGTCTTAGATCATAAAACGCCATCGGCGTCACATTTAGTAAATAAGTCCCTTGAGAAGAATAGCCCGGGGCGATGCAGTTCTCGCAGTCACCAGCAGGGGGCGGCTCTGCCCAGGTTCATGTCCGCTAAACGGTTTGCCGGCTCTGAGGTTCCGGATCTCTTTTGCAGGATGCAGAATGACATGAAGCTGCCGGCACATCTGAGACGCAAGTAAGACGAACGACGGCGCGTTCGCTGCGGCCCCCCGTAGCTGTGTTGTTGTCCCGTGAAAGCATGCGCGCCTCCTTCACCCGCCGGGCTGTAAGTTCTCGCTGTTGTAACCCCCGTTACTCTCTCTCTAGCTACGCTCACGCCCTGGACGGCATGTACAGAGTCATCCGAGAAGGTAAATGGCACGCGTGTGACCCGGGCGCTGTGTATGTTAAGCTGTTGTGTGCTGTGAGGCTGCCTGGGATTAATAGGAGTGTCGCTGCAGTAGTTGCTAGAGCTACACAAATTGAGCCCCTGCCCTGATCTGCTTTTTTTATTCTGTCCCCTTAGAGGGATTTAGGAAGCTGTTCTCAGGAGCCACGATGGCCTCCAGCAGGGGAGCGCTAGTGACCGTGGGGCAGGTAAGAAAACATATACCCCCCCACACACCTAATCCCATCTGCCCCTTAAGCTTTTAGCATGGTCTTCTTCTTATCACTCCCATCACTCCTGTGTTCCAATGGCCCTTTATCACTCCCATCACTCCTGTGTTCCAATGGCCCTTTATCACTCCCATCACTCCTGTGTTCCAATGGCCCTTTGTACAGCGCTGTGGAATATGCCGGCGCTATATCAACGAGCGGTTGTTGTCTTTTGCAGCTGGCGTGCTATGACCAGGCCAAACAGCTCGTCTTGACCACAGGCTTCATGAAGGACAACATCCTCACCCATTTCTTGGCCAGCTCCATTGCCGTGAGTCTCTGATTGTGGTTGAGCCGGTAACGATGTTACATTTCTTTGCCAACACCGTGCCGTTCTTTATGAGTTACAATGTATCGGGTTGTTATGTATTCATTCTGCTTGCTTTTTCCTCCCCGCACGTCATCTTTTAATTTTTTTGGGGGGATTATGGCTTCCGTCTTCGTACTGAGTGCGACCTTTGGGTGAAATATCTTTATTCTTGCAGGGCGGATGTGCCACATTCCTGTGCCAGCCCCTGGACGTCCTGAAGACGCGGCTCATGAATTCCAAAGGAGAATATAGAGTGAGTATCGCAGCCTGTTTGTCCGTTCCCCATAAAGCCCAGGTGTCCCCGGACTCGCCAGGGGATATTTACCCCCCGCGTAGGGTTTCATTGACGTTATTGGGCCGGGCCGCGGTGTTTAGAGTCTGGTGTTCACGCTCCTCGCCCTCCGGTGTGTTTTTTAGGGTGTCGTTCACTGCGCTGTGGAGACCGCGAGACTCGGACCACTGGCTTTCTACAAGGTAAGATCCGGGAGGGTGATGGGTTCTGGACTATGTCCGTACGCCGGGCTGCTTGCCCAAGCGCCTCCTCCCCGATGCTATCAGAAGTGTTCCCTCTAAGGCGACCAATTCCACCTGCGAGGGAACCCCGACGAGTCACCCCCCCCTTCTCTGTTCCAGGGTCTCGTTCCCGCCGGGATCAGGCTGGTTCCACATACTGTTCTGACCTTTGTGTTCTTGGAGCAGCTGAGGAAGTACTTTGGGATCAGGGTCCCGGCATAAGGACCACCGGACCTCTAACGTCCTCCAATGCTGCATCATCCAGCATCACACAAGGACCACTTGTGATCGGAATCACGGCTGCTTTAGGGACTTCTATGCGAGGGGGAGGGGGGGGGCTGACGGGATTAACAGAAACCATTATTATTGTCCGGCTGGGAAGAAGTTAACGTAGTTAGCCCTTAGCCATTCCTCTTATATAGACGTCTAATCAATCTTCAGGATGTGCACAAACTTCTAAGCGAGGAGCATCGTCAGTATTTTAAGTACCTCTTAATCACTGGGGAAACTGGAAAAAATATATATTTTTTCCCTTTTTTTTTTTTTGTCTTTGAGTAATTCCTTACTTTTCCAGGTAATATGTTTTGATCGCGAACCAACATATAAGCTGGCAAAAGTGTTGGTTTCCATCAAGGGGGGGCAGTTTAATGCCCAGATACAGCCTTGGTGCATTTATATAGCAGCCGAAAAAAACACAAAAATACACCGTATTCTATCGAACGAAAACACTGTCGATTTCATATATAAGCGGGAAAAAAATCTTGAATTATGGTTGGAATCAAAGCTTTTGGCACGTGAGCTTTTTTGTCTTTTTGGGTCTTGTCTGCCTTCTCCCCGTGCCCGTCTCACACTCCCCGCTTTATATGTGACGTGCTGATGGCGCTCGTAAATCCTTTATTTTAATTGTATGGACTGTAATTGGTTAATTTTTTTTTGTGTATTTTTTAATGGAATTAATAGGAAATGTGGACATCGTCATAGGACGGTTTAATGTTATTTCGGTAATATAGTATCATGAAACTCACCTATATGGTGCTAACGGAAAATGCATTTACAAGTTTTAATAATGTGAAAATTGAGTAAAATTAATCGGGGTGGAAAAAAAATAAACGAGTGGAAAGGTAACTTTGTGTGATTCGTCTCTTAAACTCTGCCTTGAATTTAGACGCTAGAATTATTGGTTTGTTTTATAAAATGCTCCTTGATGATATTATTATTAATAATAATAATAATAATAATAATAAATAGAACCTTCCATAAGTCAGCATTCCAAAGACATTGTGCTTTATACATTGTAGCTTTGCCTGCACTTCCGAGAAAGTCCACCAGAGGGCGCAGCGTCCACGCTGCGTTTCCATGCTCTGTTCTGAAGGCATCACCTTATTTCTGGCACTTTGGGGGTTAACAGACTGGACCTGATTTGGGGGCTTTTTAAAATGCACCTTTTTTTCTGGATTTTATAGTTTTTAAAATGATTTAGTTCTGTAATTCTTACCACCCCCCCTCCCTTCCTTCAGCCCCCTCAAGTCTCTTCCATTCTCTCCGGGTAAATGTGTCCGGGCCGTAGTGGTGAAGCAGGGCGCTGGCCCCTGTGCCGGTATTTAGTAGCCGGTCCTGATGGATCTGACCCTGCCCTAAATCCATTACAATGAGCTTGCAGTCTAAGTGTCGCTAGGAACGTGGTTAAGCCCGAGGTGTGATCCGGAAATTCTCTGCCGTGATCCTCGGTGTTACCCCAGGGATCGCTCCAAGGTGACCCCCGTCAACTTTATCTCTTCAAAACTCACTTTCACTATAACACCAAAGCACGTCCTGTTTACACGGATAACAAACTCCTGTCTGCAGCCCAGGAGGGGCAATTACTGGGGGGGGGGGGTGTAAATACCCAGACTCCTGGGGTAGATTTACTTAACGGTGAGAAGCTGGAGAGTGAAGACCACTCACGAGACCCCATAGAGTTACGTAAGGGTACCCTGGGGGTATTAAAGGGGTAGTGGGTCGAGGCGTTGGTGTCTGGGGGGGGCATCCGTTTAATGGTGGAATTCACTAATATTTAGAGTCATCACCGTCTCCCGGGCCGAGAAGCTGGAACCGGACGGCTTCTGTGGGGAGCAGACGGGGTGAGACGCCCCAAATAACCTCCGACGGACCCGCTATCTTTGATTCAATGATTCTGGCAAGCGAGGAAGCGGCTGTGCCAGCCGGCCGGTGACTACTACAGGTTCGGTTATGAAATCGGGGTCATAGGACAGGTCTGCCGTTGGTAGCCCAGATGGGCATGCGCGGCGGACTGTGCCCTGGCACGGTTTGGCAGGTCCACCTAGATCTAGGGTGACCTTTGGTCCCGGCTGCAGAATGCGCTCCTGGGCCGGCCCCGGCTGGAGAGGGGGAATGACGGCACGCGGCCGGCGCTTTAAAAAACATGTTTTCCTGCACTATGCCCCCGATCTTTCCTCTGGGAATCAGGGGGCGGCTGCAGTCCCACCGGGTATAAGATCCTGCTAGGGGAGCGTGGGCGTGAAAGGGTTAATGGGCCTTTGTCGGTTGGGAACAGATCCGCCATCTGCCACATAAGAATTTTTTTTTTTGTGAAGAAAGGTTTTCTAAGTTTTCATGTTGTTTGCAATTCCACATGCAGCCACGGGAGAGCAGAGAGTAACCTTTGCCTTAATTTACCCCCTGACTGGATCCTTTCTGTGCTCCAATTTATGGAATCCTATCCCTCGCTCCGGTTTCGCATGGTCTCTGCCAGCCTGTTATACCCCGGGGTATCTCTGCATTTTGCGGCACCCCCTCTACTGTTCTTGTCCTATTTGACCGCGTGGGGTGGATTTGGGGTATTTTGGATTATATTGCCCGTAGTATAAATTGCTGACAGACCCGATAATCTCCACAAATTGGGGGCTCTCCATGCTTTAAATGACTCAGCGCCCCCCCGCACTCTGTGGCTCCCCATTTTCTTTCCCGTGCCCCATCCGCACCCCTCATTGCCCCGGTGTCAGGGTTTTGGGGCACCCCGGGGAGCCTCGTCTTCCTCCTGGGGCTCACCGAGTCCCCGACCCTCCGTGCCGCTGCCACCTGCTGGGGGTGTGGTCTCATTCTGACGTCACGGAGTGGGCGGAGAGCAGCGGCTCCGCTTTGAGAAAGTTCAGTTCGGAGCGGAGGATGCGGCCGGAGAGGGTGAGTGCGGGGCAGGGGGGCGTCTGGGGGTCCCGGGGCCCCGCAGCACCAGAGAGGACTTAGACCGGGGTGCTGAACGCTTAGCCTATTTGAAGGGTACTGAGTACTGGGAGTGTGAGTGAGGGATACGGTGAGCACTGGAGGCTGTGAGTGTGAGATGCAGTGAGTATTGGAGGCTGTGGGTGTAAGTCAGATAGGCAGTAAGTATTAGAGGCTGTGAGTATGAGTCAGGGATGTGGGGAGTATTAGAAGCTGTGAGTATTGGAAGTTGAGTGTGGGTCAGGGATGCAGTGAGTATTGGAGGTTGTGAGTATTGGAGGTTTGTGAGTGTGAGTCAGGGATGCAGTGAGTATTAGAGGCTGTGGGTGTAAGTCGGATAGGCAGTAAGTATTAGAGGCTGTGAGTATGAGTCAGGGATGTGGGGAGTATTAGAAGCTGTGAGTATTGGAAGTTGAGTGTGGGTCAGGGATGCAGTGAGTATTGGAGGTTGTGAGTATTGGAGGTTTGTGAGTGTGAGTCAGGGATGCAGTGAGTATTAGAGGCTGTGGATGTAAGTCGGATAGGCAGTAAGTATTAGAGGCTGTGAGTATGAGTCAGGGATGTGGGGAGTATTAGAAGCTGTGAGTATTGGAAGTTGAGTGTGGGTCAGGGATGCAGTAAGTATTAGAGGCTGTGAGTATGAGTCAGGGATGTGGGGAGTATTAGAAGCTGTGAGTATTGGAAGTTGAGTGTGAGTATTGGAGGATCTGGTTGGGATCTGGGTGTATTCCCTTGTTTTGGGACTTTCTACGTTACAAAAGAAGCATTTACCGTGCTGTGATTGGTCACTGTCACACTGTGATCCACCCGTATTCCTCATTCTTCTAGGAACAGATTGCTTTGCAGATCAGAGTAGAACGATGTATTCTAGGAATGAATCACGGGGGGATCGAATATATATCGATATATTTCGTGATCGAGATCTTGGTGAATGTCGCTCGTTAGATTCTGCAGTTCTCTGTGTTAACATGTCTGGGATCCGGGATCCGGTGTAACTCCAGATACAGGAGATGATCGGCATCTAGATGGATTTCCGTTTGATACAGAGAACAGATTAGATTTATATTAAGATGGTTCCTCTTCCTTTATTAAACATAGAATGTTCTAGGTTTGTTCTAGTGTTGTCTTTCTAGATAGTGATCTGTTACGTTCCATGGTTAGCAGAGGGATCTAATGAAAACTTGATAGAGAAGATCTCGCGTTCCTGTGGGGTGTAAGGTGGATCCTTCGACTTCATTGCTCTTCTATCCAGACACTGAGTTTATAACCGTGTTGAAGCGAGTGACGCTCGGTCCCTTCTCTGCTCTGAGAGCACGTTCTCCGTATCCAGAACGGTCCATCGTCCACCTAGACAGAGCTGAGAAACCCTACACGCCCAGCCTCCACTCGCACGGAACGTTCTAAACCTCATATCTCTCTTTTGTTCCTACAAAAGACCCCGTCACTGGTACTGATCCCCCAGAACCTTACTCCTACTTCCTTGTACTACCCTGCCCACCTGTACAGAGGCTCCAGAACCTTACATCTACCCTGCCCACCTGTACAGAGGCTCCAGAACCTCACATCTGCCCTGCCCACCTGTACAGAGGCTCCAGAACCCCACATCTACCCTGCCCACCTGTACAGACGCTCCAGAACCCCACATCTACCCTGCCCACCTGTACAGACGCTCCAGAACCTCACATCTACCCTGCCCACCTGTACAGAGGCTCCAGAACCTTACATCTACCCTGCCCACCTGTACAGAGGCTCCAGAACCTTACATCTACCCTGCCCACCTGTACAGAGGCTCCAGAACCCCACATCTACCCTGCCCACCTCTACAGAGGCTCTAGAACCTTACATCTACCCTGCCCACCTGTACAGATGCTCCAGAACCTCACATCTTCCCTGCCCACCTGTACAGAGGCTCTAGAACCTCACATCTACCCTGCCCCCCTGTGCAGAGACTCCAGAACCTCACATCTTCCCTGCCCACCTGTACAGAGGCTCTAGAACCTTACATCTACCTTGTCCACATGCACCGAGCAGATAATTTTCATATCTCCTTCTCCACCTGTCCAGAGTTTCCAAAATCTCACATCTTTTCTTCACCTGTGCGCGGCTTCTAGACTCCTGCCTGCTACACATCGTCTGACCCTGAACTTTGCCGACCACGCAGATCTCTCGTTCCCGTGTTCAAATATTACAGGTTCCCTCCTCTGTAAAGAACTTTCCACGCGCCTCATGCTTTCTATTCAATCATTTGGGAAAAAAACGGTGCAGGAATCCAGAAAACAAACGCTAGACCAGAAATGCATTCTTATTACATCTCTCTAAGGGTCGCTGGGTTGTTTGTTGGGTGGGTTCTCTGCTTAGAGTCTCCCTTGAAATGGTCACCTTCTGCTCCAGAACGTATAACCCATGCTTTCCTTGCTCACCCTGCTGCATATAGAAGTACAGAGTATGACTTCTGGAGACCTGAAACATCACCTCATCACCTGCAGACCCTCAGAGATATATTAAAGGGGGTCTTCCTATATCATGGGACCAGGAAACTCGTTACCAGTGTACCACGGTGCATGCGCATAATGATACCGAGTACATCCCGTAGATCTATGGTTCCTGCTGCCCCTGAAGGAGTTTGGAACGCTGAAGTACATGAGATACCATCGAGATTTCACCCGGTGCTGGGGGGGGCACCCGGTGACGTGTTTCAGTAATTTAGGTCACAAGCAGTCGGGTCGGGGTAAGGGTCTCTTTTTCTCATGGGACCCCCCAGGGTGCTGAGCGCAGAACGTGCGTCCCGGTCTGATTTAGTGACCGTCGATGACGTCGTTAGTGACACGCTTTCTCCTGATGTCTGTGTACTCTGTGTGTAATCAGCACGGGGCCCCTGGCACGGCACACGCCAGCCTCCCAGAGACCGTGAGCTTTCGAGAGCCGGCGCCTGCTCGTATTAACCGTTTAAGGGCCGGCACACACCCCCTCCGGCTGTGTAGATGAGAGCGCAGGGAAGTTCTACATTCGGGTTTGCAGACGTGATACAAACGGAACAAACACGCGATGATACGGCGCTAGACAAACACACACCCAACGTTGGGGCTCATGGAGATCTCGGCACGTGCGGGGCTGCGGCACAGCTAGACACGCGTGCGGCACAGCTAGACACGCGTGCGGCACAGCTAGACACGCGTGCGGCACAGCTAGACACGCGCCCAGCAGTGTTGCATTAAGGATACACACTGATATGGCACAAACACACCCACACACGGCATCGTCATGTATGCTACAGTGTGACACACGTATAGAAACACACCCCAGTCATTGTAACACACACAGTCATAACTTCCATTGGGTAAGAGGGACAGCTGCCCCGGGTACCGCAAGGCATTGCCCCAACGCTTCTGCTTCCAGATCCGGCCACAGGTGCCAACATCCCTGTGCTTATACATACCAACCCTGTCATGTGGAATCTACCGTTTCGTAAAATGTCCTAGAATTTTTTTGCCGATTTTTATCAGATTGTATTATTTACGAGGTAACTTAACTGGTTGCTTGATTAAAAAAATAAAATGGAACTGTCAGCTCTTGGGACCAGACGACTATCCTGTACCCTTTCCAGTGTGTTAAAGCGCGGACTCTCGCTTTTTATTAACCTGCTGCAGCTTCCCGGTACACAGAACGCCAGCGCTTTATAAATAATAGGAACGCGGGTATAATGGTCCCTTTTGTTCTGTTTCGGAAATGTTTTCCTCGTCTTCCTCAATAAATTATGCAAATCTTACCTGGCTGCATATTTATTTTAGGGGTGTGGCTGGGGGCGGGGCTTTACCTAAACTTTTTTTTTGGCTTATTGAAACAATTAATTTACACATTATGGGGGCTTTTAGGACCCCGTGATACCCTCCTGCCCAGCAAACATTCTGGGATCCTAGGAAAGAGGGCCATCGGGGAGGAAAGAGGGGCATCGGGGGAGGAAAGCGGGGCATCAGGGATATAGGGACGAAAGAGAGGGTGTCCCTCATAAACAGACACTTGGCAGCTATGGTTAGTAATAGGAGTTAATACTATGCCATGCTGACCTACAACTCCCATCATTCTCAGCGCACCTGAATCTAGAAACGAAGCGCCATGTTAAGTTTGCTGATTATTGTGTTTTTGGCGATGGGCCGGATTTTGTCGTTAAAGGGCCAGGCATCCCCAGGGGGTATGTGTGAAAAGCGAGTCTGGTGCAAGATTAGGAACGCTGTCTTATAACCATGGCAATGGGTTCCTGCTGATTGGACGGCTGCGTTGGTTGCCATAGCAACATTTAAAAAGGTGAAAAAGAGACATTTTTGTGTCAGAGGAAGTGAGTTTAGGCGCGGCGGGGCTGATAACGATATTCTGAAGTAGAATGATGGGTTTCGTTTACCGGATACAATAAATAAACTCACAATGTGCTGTTTATAAACATTTTATTGAAACAATTAAGTTTGTAGAACCCTGCGATCCCCTCGTACCCAGCAAACATTCCGAGCTCCTAGAAAAGAGGGGCGTCAGGGGAGGAAAAGAGGGGCATCAGGGGAGGAAAGGGGGGCATCGGGGGAGGAAAGAGGGGCATCGGGGGTTTGTGGATCAAAGAGGGACTGGTTAACCTATGCAGGGACACTTGGTATGTTGAAATTATTTTTCCGTGGGTGTTGATGAGTTTGCGGACTGGACGCACGGTTAGAGTTGGCTTTGCCGAGGGACCGGGTCACCTCCACCCCCGCCGGTAATCCCCGTGGAATGCGCTCCGGTGGGGGGGGGCGCTCTTTAGGTGTCCTGGGCGAGTGTTTTGGGTTCTGATACCGAGTCACTCGGAGGTCACGGGTCGCACCCCGCGCCGCAGACGCTCCAATTATCCAGCAATTATAAATGTTTCCTGCGCGCTTCGGGAGAGGCAGCCGCTGATCCTGGGATTATTCCGGAGATTCAGACTGAAAATCCGGGGGGAGGGGGGGGCATTTCTAATTCTACTAACCTTAAGGGGGGGGGCAGATTCCTTCCAAACGATCCAGCGTATAAAGGGTGCACTTTGTCTAGTTGCAGAAACCCCCCCCCCCTTTACCCCCCATTGCCCAATTTAATTTGATGACTTTGCTTCTATAGAGCTTTTACACGGAGCTGAATGAGTCATTTGGGGGCCGACGCACGCAGCGGAACGCTTCAGATAAACCGATGATTAGAGACGGTTTTTATAAAGAAAACCACGCTTTTTATAAAGAAATCAAATTCATATTTCTTTAGTATTTAAAGCATTTATTTAATATCTGTATGCGAAATAAGACGAATAAGGCTTTATCTATTGTAACAAGCAGCGTTACGATGGGGTCTCGGCACCGAGTTAGTAGATAAGGCCCACACTTTTTATTACATTTTATTTCATGTGGAACAGAACGTTAAGGCCACGTTTCTGGTTGCAGGTACCGGTTTCCGAATCTAGCCGGATCCGGTGCAGGAATGCAGCCCCCGGGGGGTGAAGTGAGTTGGAGGAAAGTTACGCGTCCGGGTTTAACCGACTCCGGATTACGCGTGAAAATGCGAGAGGGTTTAGGCTGCCTAATGAACGGCTCCTTTTGTTTCGTGAAAATCTAAGTCTCTTTGGGCTGAGATCTCAGAGCCAACGTCCCCCTCGAATGCCGGTCACGACGGCCAAATCAGATTAAAATCCTCGCGCAAGCAGCACCGCCGACTCGTAGCCCACGTGGCCTAAAGAGATCCTCTTAGGTAGCCTCTTGACATGCTTGTTTTGTAGCCTCCTCTTCCCTTGGGTAGACTTGTTGTGACCCCAATACCTGGCGTGTCTTAGTGGGACGATGCCTTCCATTCAGGCCAGGACTGGCCATCTGGGCAGCTGCCAAGTGGGCCACTGGCCGACAGAACCAAACACTTGCCCGATCTGAAGCACATTGGACTGCGGCCATACTTACGTCGTCAGCCGGACCACCTCTGCTTGCTTAACCTCCCACTCTAGCCATGGGAGGTCCTCAACCTCAAGCCTAACGCTATATACCTCTTTATCCATCCCTACGACATTACGTTTATCAACCGAGTTCCACCAAGTTCCATCGCGACATTACCACGGGGGGGCGGTGACAATTAAGGGAAACATTTAAACGAGCCAAATACAATGTGACGATAAGATTAAGTTAAGGCGCCCTGGTATAGAAGAAGAAGAGGGTCCAGCTCTCCCAGGCTTACCATCGATCTTCCTTAGATGCCTCCATTCCAAGAACTGTCACCAAGTATAAATGTTTAGAGTAACGTTTAGAAATATGTTTTTTTTTTCTTTTTGCGGTTACATGAAATAACTTTCCAGCTTAATGGGTCAGAAAAAAACGAGTCCACAGTCTCTGTACAGAATGTATCTTGGGTTTCCTTCCCGTGAGACCTGCTCTCACGCGCTCTCCTCCGCTCGGTGGCTCCCCGTTGGGTTTGAGTTGGGTCGCCGTTGAGGTTACGGGGATCGAGTGTTCCGACCGCAATCAGAGCACAAAATGCATTGTGTGTGATGTCATCGTTCTGCCCTCTCTCCTCGTCCGTTGCCCACCCCGTGTGTGCCGTTATCTCGGTATTAACCCTTAATAGCCATGTACGCTGTGGATGCCGTTGCTTTCCATGGTGACCGATTTGCTGAGGAGGTTCTCCGTTTTTTTCTGCCCCGTGGAAGAAGACAGCCCCTGTTGATTGCTAACGAGCGTCTCTGACTGGCATGGTCCTATCTGAGCTGCGGATGATAGCAGCTGTTGCGTGTGAGCCACGGACAGCAAATCCTTGCTCGGGAGCGTGAAATATTCCTGACATTAGCGTGGCTGTCAACAGTTGGCTTACGTGGGTTATTAATGACCAGGAACGAGTCTCTGATCTAAGCCCAAAGAAACACAAAACATCCTTCATGGATGGTGAGGAGCTGATGACACCTTCTCGTTCCTCCTCACTTAAGAACCGTCGGTTTTCTACATTAAGTGCTTCATCCAACAGAGCAAAGCAGGGCTTGGGGATTTAGAAGCCTCAACTGCCTCATTTCCAAGAGCCGGTTGGAATTTGGAACGTTTTTAGCGAAGAACGTTGCCATCCTGTCGCTGTTTCTGTAGAAACCTCCCAGTTGAGGAGGATTTTTTTATATCATGTGAAGTGTTTTTACAAGTTTTTGGAAAGTCGTGGTGTATTCATTCTTTTTCTTTGTCCCGCCGCAGGATCTGCCCATTCCGCAAACTCTATAAAGAGGGACCGCAAACTTCTCCAGATGAGGTTTCCAGAGCTACGGGATGCCCCGGCCTCTCCTCCTCCGTGTTCTGTGGGTGCTGATAATCCAGTGCCAGGTACTTGAGCTCTTAATGTGTTAATGCCTCGGAGGTATCAGCATTACGTCAGTGGAAGCCCTTACCATGGTCCTTTGTGAAGACCGGCTTATTGTATCCTACGGAAGGTTTCCCCGCAGTGGGATGTATTTTAGTTATCTTTCTTTTGGTTGAAGAAGTGATAACGTCCTCTTACACAGGATGTGAGCGTCTTGTGTGTTTCTGCATTTTTGAGACCGTGAGATGTGTGCTCTCTTTTTAGGCTCCCTCTGCACAGATCATGGATTATTTGATAGAAAGCTGGAGGAAGTATGAGATGGAGTGCCAACACAACATGTCCATAGAGCCACCTCCTACAGGTAAATCTCCAGGATGCCAAGCTCTGCTTCCAATACATTGTAGCTGGATGGGCTTCCACCAGTGATGACCAATGAATGGCGCCCCACTTCATGGGAATCGTACGCCACAGTGGCTGTAGAGCCGGCATTAGCCATCAATGGTTTAGATCCCAACTTTCCAAACACTCACTGTCCCACTGTCCCCACAGGCCTGGTCTGTAATCGAACCTTCGACAAGTTCTCTTGTTGGCCGGACGCAATGCCCAACACCACAGTCAACGTTTCTTGTCCCTGGTACCTGCCTTGGTATAAGAAAGGTAAGATGCCACCAGAAACCCAAGCCCATTTATTGCTTGTTCTTCCGTACAATAGGCTAAGATCTACTCCCAGAGGTGGGACTTCTACAGCAAGAGCTACTGATTGGGGGGCTAAACCAGGTGCCTCTTCTGTATCTGATTTACAGTCTTAATGATTTTGCCCCATTCTTAGTGCAGCACGGCCTTGTCTACAAGCACTGTGGACCGGACGGGCAGTGGGAGCCAATGCTGAACGGAACCTTACTTCGTGACGCTCGGGAGTGCGAGTTGGACAAAAATGACCAGCGTGACCAGGTTTGTTGAGTATGTGTTTTGTTTAATCCAAAATGCTTTAGCTTTAAGAACATGGGTTCCAAAGTGTAGATGATGCTTCTGGAAAGCTCTTTAGGAGAAGGACACTTCTGGTAGACAAAGGGGTTTCTGCCTACAGTGGTCACTCACACTTCCACAAAGGAAGGGAACCTCAAACTACCGTCCTAACAATACAAATCTATTCCAGTACCCAGATCCTCTAGGTGTGGCCCCACTTTCCAGATTCTGAGGGCCCCAAAACTCTTTCGTGTTTCATGTGCCTGCCGTGGCACGGTCAAGGGCTCAGGGTACAGGTCCCAATATTCTGATGGGTGCAGGGGTCCGTGCCGTGACCTTTTCACTGCCGCTCGTCATTCTTGATGGGTACAGGGCTTTGCGTTTTTATTGTGAAGCTGCCAAAAAAGAAACCGTTTTGAGTCTTTACTTCCTGTAAAAGCAGAACACGCAGAATTAAACAAGCAATTCATTAAGAAACAAACCCCAGCCGTGTTTATCTCCGAGCCGCACTCGGCCGCCATACCCCTGCCTGTCCCTCTTGCTCCATCTGACTTTTCCTCTACTAAGGGGTCAATGTCAGAGTCGATCTGATAGGAATGATACATTGAGCAGGGCTGCCAATTCCCAGCCGTCGGCAATCGGATGGGATGGGGAAAAAAGGGGGGGGGCGGTCGTCCTAGAATTGCCAAGGGAGAAGATGTCTATCTGAGGAATTCTGGACAATGATGGGTGGGTTGTGAAGAAGGAGCCATGCCAGGGGCAATCTACAAATACATTTGGCATCTGCAGGGTTCTGAAGGGAGATCAGAGGGGGGTAGATGAGTGGATGGGGCAGAACCTGGTTGGGGCAATATTTAGCTACAGCTACGCAAGGCGATGGGCAGGGGGTCTGAGGGTAGAAAAGGGTCAATTTGTTGAGCAGCATAGGATGGGCACAGATATGAAGGGGAGGTTACGTGGGTTTAGTGGCCATATGGGTTGTGTTGGGCAAGTAGGAGCTATAAAGAGGAGCGAGGGGGCAGTGGGTTGCCCTTGGGGGCCATTAAGTGTTGTCATTTCCTTTGGATGATCCGTTGTCTGCTTTCCAGGAACAATACGGGCGGACGTACAACAGCTTTAAGATCATGTACACCGTGGGATACTCGGTGTCCTTGGGGGCTCTGATTTTGGCCCTAGCGATCCTCGTGGGGTTCAGGTGAGTACCTGGGTGTAGTGGGCTGGTAAAGTTACTGGTATCACCGTAGCTACCAATGGAATGTCCCTGCTCATTGAACGTCCCATTGGTTCCAATGATTATGGGATGTAAATGGGTGGGGATGGGGTTGAGCCCCTCCCTCTTTTGGCTCAATAGGAGCCTCCATAATGCACCGCCATTGGTACGAACCTTATAGGGAATCTGGTCCTGGATGTTGGCATCAGCCCAGTTGCCCCAGTACCCCTCCAGCAGTGATGTGTATGGTTCACTTAGACCTCATCTATACCTCGATACAGCCATACAGTCCAACTGCTAACAATATATACTGTATATGTTTACTGGTAGTAAATTAACCGGGTTCCTTTAAGCGATCACGTATGTTGTACTCTATGGCCATGTGCGTTTATTGGTGTTCTGAGGACAGTAAGAGCTGCCGGTTGCTCCTGCCCGCCGGTTGCCCCTGCCCGCCGGTTGCCCCTGTCCACATAAATAGTGTTTGGTATGATGCGGAGACGTCTGTATGATTAACCCCGCCGTGATTTCGTTGCACGTAGTTGTTCAGCGGGGACCTTTCGCCTGTTCTCAGCCGGTTGCGACACAGAACAGAAGCAACTTTGTTACCCGACGGGGATTCATTTGTATTCAATAACGGCAGCACCCGGATGCATGCGGCTGTGTATCAGAAGCCTGAGGCTTTCCATCTGCTTTGTTGGTGTATAACTCCCATCACATTTAGCCAGCCGGGAAGCTGCAGTTACAGTCGCTCTCTGGGTTTTAGATCTTCTGCCGCTATTAACCCGGGAGACAGCGATGTCTTCCCCGATCCGTGAAGGTCCTCTATCACCCGTACCCATTTTTCTATTTGATTCGCCGGCGATGTTACTGTTAAGCAATGCAGTGGCACTCAAGCTGCATTGGACTACAATTCCCATCATCCACCCATTCAAAATAAGAGGCACTGTTGCTCTGATCTGTGTTTCTTTGGCGCGGTAATTATTATGTATACTATGCTTAACATTGTGCGCACTTTAAAGGGTTAATCTGGTCGTTGCAGAAGCACATTGCTTGCACGAGACCTCTTTAATAGTTGCCCCTGCGCTGGCTGTTCTGGTTTTGAGTCCCCTCGGGGGGATCCATCACCCAGTAGCGTCCCTGTGTCTGCAGAAACCGCATTAGCAGAGACCTTCACGTCCACGCATCGTTCTCGCTGCAAATTTTTTTTTTTTTAGGTTTTTACAGTATTTGCCCTTCTTTTATGCTTGTATCGTATAATTTTATATAGTTTGCTGTACGGAAAATACATTTATTCGTTGCCCTGGAGAGAACGAGGTGTTAGCCTATACATCGTGCGGGCCAAGTTGATGGCAAAAGCGTATAGATAAAAGTGCTCTCTAGGCTCACTTTAAGGTTGTTCCTCCTCTACCCGCCGCACTCTCCCCTCTTACCCCATGTTTACAGACCCCGTTCCTTTATCCATCCCCGCCGACATTTAAAGGGGCAGAGAGGCGTGTCTCTTTAAGAGGGTGTGGTTATGGGCGTGGTTACGGGGCAGGGGGCTTTATCTGTTTTGAAAATGTATTTTTATTTATTTATCACATTTCCTGCTGTTTGTAAACGTAACACTGTAACATTGTAACAAGCCTGTGATAACCAGCAAACATTCTGAGCTCCTAGGAAAGAGGGGGGGCATCGGGGAGGAAAAAGGGGCATTATGGATTTGGACGTTTTATTCATGTTCCCGATAACCGCTAGATCTGTGTTTTCCCCCCCACAGTAAACTGCACTGCATGCGCAACTACATCCACATCAACCTGTTTGTCTCGTTCATTCTCCGCGCGGTGTCCGTCCTCGTGATTGACTCCCTCCTGAAAACCATTTACAACGAGACGATTAACGATGATTATGTGCAGCGCTGGCGCAGTAACGAGGTGAGAGCCTGCCTTCGCACTAAATGATCTGCCTCCCAGCAGAGCCGGTAAACAGACTTTACAAGTAGTGTCTATTTCTAAACTTTTCTTTTTTTTTTATTTAAATTCCTTGATAATTGGCCAATATTGTTCCATATAAGTTCTTTCAGAAGCATTTCAGTTCACCCCGATTACCCCACGTTGTGTCTTTGTGCCACCCCTTTATGCTCACTCTGGCTTGTTGCCCCCCAGGTCGGGTGCCGCGTGGCTACGGTCCTCATGCAGTATGGGGTGATTGCTAATTATTGCTGGTTACTGGTGGAAGGGATTTATCTGCACAACCTGCTCGTCCTCGCCGTCTTCTCGGAGAGAAGTTACTTCGCCCTCTACGTCTGCATCGGTTGGGGTAAGTGTCGCTTCTCACCGTAACGAGCACCGAGTACATGCCAGGCGGGGGAGAGTCTCCTGCATCATTCACTCACTCGCGCCTAATAACCGGTGTCTCCCCCCCCGCAGGTGCTCCGATTATCTTCATAGTCCCGTGGGTGGCCGTGAAGTACACGTATGAAAAAGACGCGTAAGTCCTTCATCACCTGCGTGTGCATAGAATGTCACGGCCCACATTCAGGAGCCGTATGCCTATCCCATGCGTGTTTCATGTTAGTTCACAAGTTTGGGGTCACTTTCATGGAAAACGAGGACATTTCTGGCTGTAACATAATTACAAAAGAGTTTCTAACCATCAATCAGCCTTTTAAACTTAGACAGAATGTGCCATTGGAACACAGGAGTGATGGGAGTGATAAAGGGCCATTGGACTACAGGAGTGATGGGAGTGATAAAGGGCCATTGGAACACAGGAGTGATGGGAGTGGTAAAGGGCCATTGGAATACAGGAGTGATGGGAGTGATAAAGGGCCATTGGAACACGGGAGTGATGGGAGTGATAAAGGGCCATTGGAACACAGGAGTGATGGGAGTGATAAAGGGCCACTGGAAGACGGGAGTGATGGGAGTGATAAAGGGCCATTGGGACACAGGCGTACAGAGGCCCTTTATCCCTCCCATCACTCCTATGAAGATATTCAAAGAATAGTCATTTACAACATTAACCCCGTCTGTGCTGGATTTTGGATCCTTTGTTATTTTAATGGACATCATCTGCTTTTCAATTAAACAAGGACATTTGTAAGTGACCCCAAACTTTTGAGCGGTAGCATGTGTGTATGTGTGTAAGTGTGTGTATGTGTGTGTGTGTCTCTGTGTGTATAATTATATATAAAACTAGATAACTCGCGGACAGAATAAATTATTGCGCATTAGCGGTCTGATTGCTGAGCGGCTCGTAAACCACTTTCAAGAACGATGTTTATCAAACCGACCGCATTCGTTCCACGGAAAAAAAAAAGTGCAGATCAAGAGGGGAAACGCGGGGGTGGGGGGGGCGAGACATGCTGATCTGTGTCAGTTAAACGCATTAAGAGACCACATTCTGCAATAACACTTTTTTTTGTTTACATCTTGAAAACCTATATGTGCCGGAGGTCATCGCTCAGTAACTTAATATACCCTTATAAAGATTAAAAGGATATATACAGCTTCAAAGTATTTAAAGTTAGCTTTAAGGAGCACATAGGGTTAAAAAAAAAAAAAGAAGACATCGGCTCAAACAAGAATAAAAATACCCGCATTTTATTTTAATTTATTTTCATTATTATAATAATATATTAAAATATATATTTCCCAAGTCAGTAGGACGCAGCCTTCAGGGGGATTCAGAACTTCGTTAATCTCCGCCATTTATCGATGTGGACGGGGCCGTTTGCCGGCTTCCGATTGGTTCTTAGGATACTTGCGTGACCGTTTAGCCAATAGGAACTGCCGGGTACAGGAGACGAGAGAACCAATGGCCGTTCACCTTTCGACCTCTAGCGTATAATTGTGGTTTTATGAGCGAGGCTCGGGATCCCATCTTCTGGAAACGACGTATCATCTTAGATGTTGTTGACTGGATTCCTTACTCTCGGGGTTTCTGGATTCTAGAAAGAGAGCAGGAGAGAATTAGCTGTAATAACATTAACGAAAAGGTAAACAGGTGATGCTCACATGCCTCCATTCACGTGGAATGACTTCTGTTTATCTAGACGCTGCTCTAGATAAGACTCATTACCTTCTGTTACACTGATCAACCAATTTCCTGGAGCTCTGGAGATGAGCCAGATGTTCAGATAGCGCGTCTTAACGCTTTGGCTGCTAGGGCCGGGGAGACCTTCCCTCTGGAACACGGGAGGAATATTAGTGTTTATAAAGTGAAAATGGTTATTTTATAGTGTTTTGGGAGAATTTTATTTCTCCTCCACCTCTGGAGATAAGAAATGGTTTATGTGTTTAGACTTTTCAACTGTAGCAGCTTTACCCAAACTACATATTTTCCATGAGGAAGACTTGTGGTGGAATCCGAAGGCAGATATGTTTTGATGAGGACTTCTTTGTTAAGATGGCCAGGAACGGGCAAAGCTTAACCCTGAGATCTCAAACATAACTTAAGGACCTCTTCCTAAAAGTAAAGAGTTAGTTCAGACATAGACACCTCATTATGTTTAAGGAGATGTTGACCAAGTCTCGTTGGTGAAGTCCATCCCAAGTGGGGGATTGGCCATTGGACGTTCTTGGTTGGGTTAGAAATGTTTCCATGGAGTAACAGATCTTTTTCTCTTTCTTTCCATCTCAGGTGCTGGGTCACAAATAATAACATGGCCTACTGGTGGATTCTCAGGACACCGGTATTCATTGCCATACTGGTGAGTCATTAATACATCATCGATGGAGTAGCGTTTGGACAAGTGATTTTTACTAGAGGGTATTTTTGATGATAAAGACTTTTGAGGGTGTGATAGACGCTTAAACGTCTCGAGTTTGTACATTTTTTTTGTTTTGTTTTTAGATCAACTTCTTAATTTTCATCCGGATTATTCAAATTCTGGTGTCCAAGATGCGAGCTCATCAGATGAGGTACACAGACTTTAAGTTCAGGTGAGAGGCTTGCAGGGTCATTCGCGGTCTCGCAGACCATTCGTGACATCGAAGAGCGGGAAACGAATGAGCTAAGATGTGTGACGTCTTTCTAGGTTGGCCAGGTCTACGTTGACCCTAATCCCCCTGCTGGGCATTCACGAGGTGGTCTTTGCACTTCTCACCGATGAAAACGCCCAGGGGACCATGCGTCTGGTCAAACTCTTCTTTGACCTTTTCCTCAGCTCCTTCCAGGTGAGTCCCACACCACTTCTAATCAGTCTTTCCTCCTAATACCCTCCTTCCTCCTATTCCTCACCCCGAGAGAGTCCATCTTTAAGACGTGAACGTATATTGACTTCTCTGACGTTCTCCGCAGGGCATACTGGTCGCTGTGCTGTACTGTTTTGTCAACAAGGAGGTAAGTGTCGGCATTTTCTTCTGGATCTTTAGCCCCGAGTGGGAAACCGATAAGACGTAGAGCAGTTCATTTCTCTTGGCTCCGAGCCGTTTTATCTTCACGGTGACCTCTTTGTTATATGTAGTCATGCAGTCGCATTCCACCGCTCGCCGGGAGGACGTGATATTTTCCGTGTCTGCGGGGCGTGTTCGTTTTCGCTGTCGTTGCCACTTTAACTTGTCATCGGCGACATATGCCATAGCTCAGAGATGTCACTTGTTCCACGGATTCCACTTCCTGCTCCGAACATCTGTATTAGTATTTACCAAACGAGATATATATATATAAACTGAAGTCTCAAGCCAAACCCTAATGGAAATGCGTGGGGGGGGGGGAGCGGTGTCTGAACTGGCGATGGGAGGGAGAGGACAGGGAATGGCGTCTGCCGAGGATGCTTCAAAAGTAAAGAGGGACCATGGAGCGGACGGAGAGTCATCCATCAGAAGGACAATTTGACCGTAGAATGGACTTGGAATAGAGAAGTTACGGCAATTATGGGAAAGGGGGCCAGTATCTAAGAATGGGCTGGGTTCAGGGGTAATAGGGGTAATGCGGTGTCAGGGATGGGGCAGGTGGCAGTAGTGAGCAGTTGTGGGTGCAGGAGAAATTGGGGCATATTTTATTGAGCCAGGGTTCTTACAAAGCATGTGATTAATCGCCTTCTTCTAAAGCCCTTGTGTTCCATCTGGCCGCAGGTCCAGTCCGAGCTGCTGAAGAAATGGAAGCGCTGGAAACTCGGCAAAGACATCGAAGACGAATATAAGCACACTTACAGCCAGACGCCCCGTGCTGGCACCGGCAGTGTTTGTGAAAAACATAAGCTGGTCGGCAGCTGCACCAACGGGACGGGGAACTCAAACAACTGCTCCGGCATGCACTATCGCGATAAGATAGGCGTCAGCACCACCGAGAACATAACACTGAGCGACAGACAACTCAGCTTCGAGTATCCGGACAGCGTGGAGAACGTCCTCTGAGCCCAGAACGGGGAAGCAGAGTCCTCCTCTACACTGGAGAGAGCCGGGCCCATAGGCGGCTGCTGAAGGATCGGGTGCATAAATAAGAAAACAGCTAGAACGGTGAATTTAGCAAACAAGAGACGTGGGGACGTTGTTTGGGCACCCCATTGTACAGCGCTACGGAATTTGATGGCGCTATATAAGACAATAATAATAATAATCTCCTTATGGAAGCAACATCTATGGTAGAACACGTTTCAGCCCCAGTTCTGTCTGGCGGACACGCTCCTGACATGGCTCCCGCTCCTTGCGCATCCTCACCATGGTGGCTTCCCGTTATCTGCTTTGGCCAGGTCAACCAACAGCTGCTCTGGCCTTCTATACCCAGCACATGCTCCAAAAGCACAGGATGAAAGATGGAGAACACGTGTGGCGCATGAAAACACAGGTCAATGTCACTTCTGGCCATATCTTCGAGGATATCACACCCCCCATGGCTCACAAGCTGTACCTGAACTACAACTACTACGATACAGACTTGGGGTAAATTAAGCTGGAGACCACCAAGTGGTGGAGAGTCATAGGTTGGTTTTCCTCATTGGTTGAGGTACAGCGGTTGATGTAACCGACATCTTCTCAGACTGATACAGTGTTACACATTACTGGTGTCCAGTAGATATCTCAGTGACTTCTGCTGGACCTCCAGAAAACGTTGGGCGTTGGTAAGCACGTTGGTGTCAACTGGAACCAACTTAAGACCAGGCATCCCAAATACTACCCTGAAAGAGTCCTCATACACCCTGTTCTTACACAGCTCTGGCCCCCTGATACATGGTGCAGACTCCGGCCCCCTGATACATGGTGCAGACTCCGGCCCCTGCTCCTGGGGTCATTGGCCATGGTCAATTATTAATGAATATTTGCGCTGGGTCTGTGTATTTACCTGCTCCAAGATAATCAGATATAACGAGCGCTCTTCTTTTATCCGTTACAAATTTACAACCCCCCTCCTCAACAACCTATAGCTGCAGATATATCGATTCCCACCACTTATATAACAACTTATACAACATCCCAGAGTATTTTCTCAGAACTAAGTGCTTTGCTCGTGGTTTTATACATTTTCCAGTCTCTGCCTCGCGTTGTACGGTCGTTTCGCGTGATGGGAATATAATTATCCTGAAGGTCCATCTACGCATCAACCAGCCTTCCCTCCGACGTTCCACACCTAATTATAGTGTCGGTGCCTGCCCCTGCCCCTAGCCCCCGTTTCTGCACAACGTTCCCTTGAGGTTTTCTAAGTTTTTTTGTTTTTCCATTAGTCCCGTTATCCCACTTCTGGCTCGACTCAAATATAACCCCCAACCTCCCCCCCATCCCATCCCTTCCCTTTCTTTTATCTCCTAAATGTAAATTCTGTCACCACGGAAGTAGCTTCTGTAAAGACGGTTTTGAGCCGGGTCCAAATCACAGAATTCTCCCCATCCCCCCCTTTTTGTTGGCCGTGACCCCTTTCTGGCTTGTATTAAAGCCTCGGTCTGAGTAACCCTTTCAGTGCTGCTTTTGTGACTCCTCCAATCAACTCGCGCCTTCTTCCCGACAGCGAAAGTGGTCAAGTGAGTCCAATAAGCCAAAAAAAAAGTTGGATTATCCAACCCCGAGCGTTTGAGCATAGCCTGTATTTTACTGAATTAACCTACTTTTGACCGGTTGCATTGTCCGATGGCGTTGGGTTGAAATCTGCCCTTTTTGGGTTTAGTCGCCGTACGACCTGTGCTTAAATGTAAATATGTATATATGAAAGTATATAATATTCCGTTTTCTATGTGAAAATCCGGTTATTCTGCAGATTATTGGTAATAAACATCTCTCCGCGGATTGGATTTCATGGTGTCCGTGTTGTTATTGAGTACGGCAACGCCGGGAAGAACAAAAATTCCCCAACGTTCCTCTACGGAACGTTCAGATCCGTGAGCTCGGTTACCGAGGGGGTAGTAGATAAGTAGCCCAGCCTCCCCGCAGACAGAAATGGTAGAGGACGGTACAGTAAAGGAATTTAACGGTGCGTTCAGAGACCCGTAACATTATATAAGATAAGACCGCGGCCGACCCCGGGTCTTCCCAACAATCGCAGCTCTGTCCGCCATATCCGTGCGATCTCTCGTTTGCGTTAAACAGAGCGGCGCTCCTTGGAAACGGGAAGCTGCGGTATTTATGGGAACATCGATCGTTCACCGCGAGGAAGGGGTCGAGAAAAACATTTGAATAATAATTTGGTTTCCTAGCAAAGAATGGAATATTGATCCGCCGTTAAAGAGAAACGCGTCTTTCCGTCCATTAAAAGAGAGAGAACCTCCGACGCGGCCAAGGGTGGGAACCGGGGGGTTTGATGGAGCGAGGAGGCGGATGGAAGGGTGAGAGAAAACAGACGACGACGAGCGAGAACGCGTAAAAAATGACTTAAAGGCACAGAAAAATTATCCAAAATTATCCAATAATTTAGATTATATATTATTAAAAATAGTAATAAATATGAAAATATTATTACTATTTAATCATTATTTCAAGTAAGCTATTTAATAATACATTATATAATATATATATATATATAAATTAAGCATAATTATTAAATAAGGCATAATTTAATATAATAAATTAAGCAGATTTTATTAAATTAAGCATACATTTATTTTATAATTGTATTATAATAAAGCATTTTTTTATAATTATATTAAATTAAAAATAATTTTATTATTAAATAAGGCATAATTTAATATAATAAATTAAGCATATTTTATAATTACCGTATATTAAAATTAAGCATAAGTTTGTTTTTATAATTGTATTATAATTAAGCATTTTTTTATAATTATATTAAGTGTAATTTTATAATATTAAATAAGGCATCATTTTATAATAAATTAAGCATATTTTATAATTATATTAAATTAAGCATACATTTATTATTTTAGAATTGTATTATAATAAATTAGGCATTTTTTAATAATTATATTAAATTAAGCATAATTTTTTTATTATAATGTATTATATTAATCAATTTTATTATTTTATAATAATTGTATTATTAAATTAAAGCATGATTATTTATAAAAGTTCTCTCGGATAGAGACACAGACTTTGACGGCTCAAACCTTAATCAGTCGTTGGTCTCGTCTTAGATTCAGGAGCCGGATGTCTATCCCATGCATGTTTAATACCCTCGCTGTATTACCCTCTACCACTTCTGCTGGGAGGCTGTTCCACTTATCTCCCACCCTCTCAGTAAAGTAAAACTTCCTTGCATTACAGCGAAGCCCCTGATCTAACACTTTTGGTGACCTTCCAAGATATTTCTCTTTGAGAATAATTCCGACTTTCTCCGAGTCGCGGATATTCAGTCTTTGGTTTGTTTAAAAAGCTGTCAGCGCTCTTGTATATACCGACAGCGGACGTTAATCCACTGTTTATTCGGTACGATGCTTTAGAGGGGCAAGGGGGCTTTGAGCACGACCGACGCAGAACGGAGCGTGCTGATTGGCTGGCGAGCGAAGCTCCAATGGGCGCAGATTTTTTTTTTTATTCTTTTAGGAGAATACGGAACATCGATCGGCTTTTAAGGAAAATCGTTGGAAACGTCCATTTGGCTCAGCCGTGTCTGAGCAGACGGTAAAAGCGGCTATAATGAGAAAGATGTTACAGTCATCCAAAGAAGGGACCTCTGAGGTCTTTACACCGTCAAATACCAGTCCATTAACACCTATCACAGCTTAATACAATCTCCCTTTACTATTAAGACGATCACATTCTAGAGCGTTTGGTTACAGTGAACCTAGAACAATCTAGAAAGGCATCACCCTTTCACATATCAAATGTCACTCTCATATGAGACGACCTTGAAGAATGCAGTTGATGCACCCGATTATTCCTCCCCAATAATTTATTTCATTTAATGGCGTCTTTTTATGTAATTATGCAGAATTACCCCCAAAAAAGGCACAAGGTTTTTTCTCATCCCTTGACACAGACTGCTTGCCTACTAAAAGATGGAGCATACCTTCTAAGTGTCCCTGTTTAGTTAGGCCAGTCCCTCTTTTCTAGGCGCTCAGTTAGTTTGCTGGGTAGGAAGGTATCGCAGGGTTCTACGGCCCTAAAAAGGAATGGCTTTATACATGTAACCCGTAAATAAAATATATTCTTCTTCTATGTGTCTTACATTGGTTCAAAGTCATATAAAAAAAAATGGTAAAGCCCCACCCCTGGCCACGCCTCCAACCACACCCCTAGAATATAAGGGGCCCGTTTTGGAGCCCAAGAGCGATGCTTTCAAGGCTTCACATTCTATGGCGTTTTAAATACGACCGTCCTACATACTCACGCACCGGGGAGGAATTCCTGGGATCTTTGTGTATACATTTCCGCGGAAGGCCATATATCTCGCCTCGTTTACTGCGTTACTATCCAGACGGAGGTGTAAATTTATACCAGCGCGGGGATTAAACGACGACAGCTAAACCTCCTCGCCTAAACAGAGCCGTCCTACAGCTACACGCAGAATAGACCGATACATCAGCAGGGGCAAAAAAATCCCCCCCGTCAAGAATGGGGTGTGGCTTGATAGCCCCACCCACAAGCTACCATGCTCCACCCAGGTTAATAATCCTTTAAATTCTCACCAGTATCAATCCTTTAGAATTCCTACAAATTGGGTAATTTTGTCAAATTCTGCCCCGTTGATATCTTGTGGACTCGCAACTTCTACCCTAGGAAAAGAGCTTTTAGTTAAAAGATGTTGCCATAGCAGCAGAAAAAACTGCTTAAACAGGATGAGAGTTGGCATCATGGTTATTCTCGGTCTCATTCTGGTTGGCTGGGTTATAACCAGCCCTCCGTTCTCTTTAATAATGCAGGAAGGGGCAATTAGAGAAGGCAGGAGACGCACAAAGGCTAACCGCTTTCTTATTGATTGCTGGGGAGACGGGCGCTTGCAGCCGCCGAGGCCGTATTACGTCCGATCGAATTCAGGCAGGATGACTGTTAAGCGATGGATTTGGTTTCACGCGACGCAGATAAAGCCTTCCCGAGGGGCTCACAAAATAAAATTAAGCTATTGCTGGCAATTACCGCAAAAAAAAACACGACCCTGGGGGGGTCCTCCAGAGGCCTTCGCACCACACAGCTGAGCCTTACCTGCACCGTCTGGTGATAATTACATATAATAGATTTATAGGTGAGTAAAACGGGTGTAAGTACTTTCCTTAAGTAGAAGCTGCAGCTCCCTGACTCCCCAGTGGTCCGACGATTGTTGCCACTTATTGTCTGGTTGAAGTAGCCAATCAACGGCAGGAAACCACTCCCGACGGAATCTCTCTTCCCTAATCCTGACGCTTGCACGACTAGCCATAGGGTGACCCTCGACATTCTAGCAACTTATACTGACACATTTATACCAACACCATACACTAAACACCCTACACACATGCTAGCACCATACACTAACACCCACGCTCCCGCTAACACCATACACACACGCTAACACCATACACTAAACACACACACTCCCACTAAGACCATACACACATGCTAACACACACGCTAACACCATACACTAACACACACGCTCCCGCTAACACCATACACACACGCTAACACAATACACTAACACACACGCTCCCGCTAACACCATACACACATGCTAACACCATACACTAATTATTGGGGTTTTAGGGCCGTAGAACCCTGCGATACCCTCATACCCAGCAAACATTCTGACCTCCTAGAAAACAGTGGGAATAAAAAAGGGCAGAGGGGTCTGAGAGAGGGACTGCCATTCTTAAACAAGGACACTTGGGAGGTACACTCCATCAAACTCTCCCTGGTAACCAGTTGGCGGCGAGGGTCGTGCACATCGCCTCTAAAAGTCTTGCTTGTGACAGAACACATGAGATATCGATTCCTCCGCAAGCCATCGCTTTAACAAACACGCTAAACTTAATTTATTTTAAAGATGGCCGCCCCCCGCATTCGCGGTAAAAGCGGACAGGAAGTTATAAAAAGTATATAATTTCACTTTCATTCGCCGACGTCCATCTTCTCTCCATCAAATTACGTTCAATTATCTATAAGGACAAACGAGGATTCATCCATCTGCTACAAAAATAACCGGAAACGTTCTAAGTGCCTCAAAAAAAAGCCCTCGTAATTACCCAGGTAATGTTCTGTCGTAAAGGGATGTTATCGCTATAGGATAGAACTTTAATACACTTTTTTCCATTATTTATTGATTGCAGTCTTGTTTACCTTACGCAGGATGGGTTATCGTGTTCTTTCGTCATCTTTTACACCCTGCTCTTATTAAAATAGTCATGTATAGGTATATTCTGGGGTGGAAAAACCACTGAAGTAACCAAAGCCCCCCCAAAAAATAACCCAGAAATAAGGCGGCAAGAAAGGTAGCTGCCCCAGGGGGGTCACACTAAACTGCCCATCAGCAATACCCCTGTGCCTACTTATGCTTCAACGAGAGGACTTGGTGTCATCAGGGTTCAGGAGGACCTCCGGCCCTGCCCCGGGTGCCAAGAGTTCTGTCCGGAAATATCGGAGTCCACAGTGTAATATGAAATGAGGGATAATATTTGGAAGTTATGGGGTTCCTACGCTCTCTGCTATTCACTAAACCCAGCGTCGTAGCCACCAATACTTGACCAGGATTGAAGTGAATCCTCAACGAGTGCGGCCTCCACATCTACAGCAGGTTAGGACCTCGTCGCAAACTCTACAGCATCTTACAAATCCTAGATTAACCGAGACAGTTTTTCCCCAATTAACGCTGCCAGGTGCGCCAAAACTCGCACCAACGTCCCCAAGATCCGGTTATTATTACTGTAGAGCTGAACTTCGGCCAACACAAGGCTTTAGAACCCTGGCTGCGACGTCTGTCTGTCTCATACTACATTTCAAATTAAACACATAAAAAAAGACTGGATAATTAGCACCAGAATCTGCATTTTCTTCATTGTCTAAAAATCCAAAGCCTACATGAAAGACAAAATCTTATTGCAGTGGGTGCATGATCCCCCCCACAGTCCATGGCGTATGACACCCCCCCACAGTTCATGGCCCATGACCCCCCCCCACAGTCCATGGCGGATGATCCCCCCCCCCCAACAGTCCATGGCGGACGATCCCCCCCAACAGTCCATGGCGGATGATCCCCCCCCCAACAGTCCATGGCGGATGATCCCCCCCCCAACAGTCCATGGCGGATGATCCCCCCCCCAACAGTCCATGGCGGACGATCCCCCCCCCAACAGTCCATGGCGGACGATCCCCCCCAACAGTCCATGGCGGATGATCCCCCCCCCAACAGTCCATGGCGGATGATCCCCCCCCAACAGTCCATGGCGGATGATCCCCCCCTCCCAACAGTCCATGGCGGATGATCCCCCCCCCCAACAGTCCATGGCGGATGATCCCCCCCCCAACAGTCCATGGCGGATGATCCCCCCCCCAACAGTCCATGGCGGATGATCCCCCCCCAACAGTCCATGGCGGATGATCCCCCCCCAACAGTCCATGGCGGATGATCCCCCCCCCCAACAGTCCATGGCAGATGGCATCTCTGCTTAAGGCTGAGCACTCTAACAGTTGATGCTGGATGACTTAGGAGACCTCCAACACTTAATAGTAATGTTCCAGCTGTCTCATCCACAGAGTCTTCATCCGTCACTTTATTCTGCTCATCCCCCTTTATGTTCTTTGTGATCTCCGCCATATCAGTAAAATAGTTGTGGCCCCCCGTATTGTTATCCCCCCCTCAATTCCCTTATCACGGACGTTACATTGAAACTCCACTTTACTTTTACAGGACTACAGTAAATGATGTCACATTGTGCAGCGAGACAGAGGGGTCTGGGATTATGGTCTGGTGTCTCTGCCAGGTGGCTGAGCAGTCACATATACGCGCCATGTCATGGTTTAGTAGGTGAACATGCGCTCCTACATGCCCGTCTCTAGGAAAGGACAAACCTCAGTGTAACATTCAGATACCCTCACCCTAGCTTCTTATCCTTTAATATATAATTAGCTCGGCTACTCTTCTGGATTCCACCTGCTGCAACGCATTCTCAGACCCAGCTTCCTCTAGGGACAAATTTAGCTACTTTTGTTCTTTAATAAGTTATAACCGGTTAATATTTCACTCAGAACAACTGATATTTGCACCACATACAAAAGTTGCTACTTTTAACCCTCTGTGTCCTCAAGGGGCGAGCAATGGATTGGAATACAAAGGGTTACCGGGCTTTGTTTGCACATAAATAAAAAAAGAAGAGGTTAACTCTAAACTAAAAAAAAAGTTGGGTTATTTGTATTCTTCGCAAAGCTGCCCCCCCCCGAATGGCAAAACCAAACTCGCTAATCTTGATAATTGTCACATACTAATTAGACGTGTAATTATTCTGCCTGCGTCCTACAGAGACGGTTTCCAGATGGATTAACACCCTGAAGGTTGGCTACTTGATTGGCTTGGAAACCGACAAAAACAAGGCTGGGAAGGTCTCTCTTTGGACGGGTTTCAAGAATCAAGATGGTCGATGTTGGAGAAACATCTCAGATGCATAAGAGACGCGGTCCCCATTCTTCAAGAACTCGCATTTGAGAAAAATCAGAACGTCCTCCAGACTACTAGACGGTCCCAGGTTCCAGACGGACGACCCACGTATCTCACTGTGTGTGAAAAAAAACATCACACTTCTATGTGGTCCTCAGGCTTTAGAAGTTCCATGGAACACGTGTGGTTCCTCCACCAACAAAAGGCGTCTCCCTCGCAATCCGTGGTTCCTTTATCGCGAAACCATGCCTTGTTACACCGCAAGTAGCTCTTTCAAGATTCTGGGTCGTTCCTCCTTTGTTACAGGTGCATTCTGACTCGGTTATCTCTCCTCAGTCAAGGCATAAGACTTCCCCTATGAGTCACAACGTTTCGTAAAGGAATATACGCTCCAAGTCGCCCAATGGAAAATACATTTACGTCATCGCTTCGGTCTTGGTCTCCACCATTTGAGGCTTGTCCTGGTCTTTTTTTCCTTGGCACCTGTCTTTCTTCTTATCTAAGCAAATTCCAAAAGTAAAAACAGGTCTTATCTGCCATCTTTCACTCTAATTAGTCACCAATTAATTTGTCTAGTTCTCCGGCACAGTGTAAGGTGCCAGGTGGTTTCACGTGATGAAGAGTAGAGGTCATCAGGTTAAACCTCTTACCAAGACCCTTCACCTTACGTGGCCCATAGAAAGGGCAGGAAAGTAGGAACACTGAATAACCGAAATGATATTTTAAGTCCAAAAAGTTCTCCCTAAGAGGGAAAGTAGCTTTTTTTTTTTTTTTTATAGTAGGTCATGAAGTCACCAGGAAGTCCCCGAAATCAAAGTCTACATCTTTGGCTATTTAGAATTCTGGAACGTCAAACTGACCATAGCAACAGAAAAATATTTATGATTTTAAATATATAATTTCTTCCAAATCCAAAATAATCCTTTGTTCAGATGTTTTAGTTGAAGATCCAGATATCTTTAGACGACAGAACTAACCGCGGAAGATCTTTATTAGTCGGTTGCGTTCTGAGGAACCATTAGAACCTTCTACTAATTGGGGATCACTAGAGAAGATCCTTCTTCTGTAGATAATGTATTCCTCGTTCTCCGTCCGGAGTAAAAGTTCCAACATAGTACAGACTCAGCAGGGAATTAAACACCTTTCAAGCCAAGATGGATCACACACATTCTATGAAACCTAAACAAAGACTTTCACATCGGGAAATATTCTTCAATGATAATAAACATACCCCACTGTATAGCCAAACAGAGAAAGAGCTCACTATTCACGGCTCAGAGTGGAGCTTAATGTGTTGTGTGAAGGGTTATGAGTCCATAGATTAGCTTTGGAGGTCTTAAATCAGCCCGCAGCCAAACAGCTTGCAAGGGAGAATCTAATTTAGTTTTATGGACCGCAATGTGGGAAATGAGAGGATTGTTCAGGGAGGGGGGGGTTCGAAGGAGGTTAAAAAGTTCAGAAGACATCAGTATGATTGGTGTAAGTCATGTCTCAATCTCACCAGGTACATTAACTGATAAGTGCTTGCCTTTCGTGTAAAATAATGATAAAGTATACTTGCTTATTGTGTGGAAACAAAATGGAGGATCTCCAGTAAAGGGGCAACTGGAACTTAAGATCATCTACTCAAGGAAGAACTCACGTCTTCAAGGAAAACACCTCATCTAACTGCTATAGAACATGCATTTTTCAGAGCAGAAAAAAACAGCCTCATAAGAAGGTCCAACGATGATTAGATATAGGCTACCACAATTAGGCCAAGATAATCGAGGAGACCTCTTTTATACGTCAAGACGATAATTCACAAAAAGAAGCTGTTAGAACCCAGGCTCACTCTCTGATAGAACCTAAGCTTGTGCTGGGACCTAAACTCCATCACAAAAAGACGCTGTTAGAACCTAAGCCTGTTGAACCACGTGTTGGAAGCTGAGACTCATGGGAGGATTTACCTTCTGCTGGAACCTAAGCTTTTAGAAGGGCATTTACCTTTTTTTGGAACTTGGGCTTCAGGAGATTGCTGAACATGTCTTCTCTAAGAAACTGGGCTAGCAGGAGATACCTGGTAAAGCAGAAGTCCAGCTCAACTCCAGTTTCAAACCAATGCCCAACGAAGGGTCTTGTCTACTGGGCTACAGGAGAGAACTCACTTCTGAGCTTCTGGCAAAAACCTGCCCCTTAGGTTATCACGATCTAGCAGAGCTAGATTAGTCCTAGAAGGGATTTAGGACCTCCAACTGATCTTCAGAATTGCTCTGAAAATTCTTGACTTTAGAATGTTTTAGTTGGGATTGACCAACCGCACAATATAGAACGGGACGCATATACTTAGAACAATGTAGCTAAAAGACAATGGGTTTAGCAATTCCTTGGCATTCCTAAGAGTTAGGACTTTATATGGTGACCAGCGAACCGGGCATCAGAAATGATCGAACGCAGAAGAGGACTTGCATATGCAAGCTTTTTTTGTTTGTTTGTTTGTTTGCTAAGAGCTAAAACCTATTGACATCGCAGCGTGGCAACGAACGTGGTTCTATGGTTCCGGAGGCTTGATGTGTCCTGTATCCTTGTTAATTCAGAGAATTTCTCACAGATTGGAAAATCTTTTTTTTAGGCCACGTTATATCAGGGCCAGTATCCTTGGAGATCATTCAATTAGTACGGACTTTTCCCAGTTTCTTCCCCCGGGGAAGGAGTAACCTGGGTTTAAACATGTCTGAGTGTGACAAACACTTTCAACTAGAAAAAATAAATTCACCCATCTGGATGAGATACTCAACTATTTTACATATATAAGGATACTGATAACGGCACTCGTATGTTAACCCTTTGAGTGTCAGAGTGGTATACCCTACAGGTCAGCATTTGCGCTATTTCTACTGTCCCTCTTTAGAATGCCACAGATCTGCCCCTTCCACTTCTCACCAAGACCCACCCAATACCACCATGCACTCATAGTTTGTATGTCATCACGTGTCTGGTCCCGCTTTACGGGTCGGGCCACACCATTTCCTAAAATATACGTCGCTCTCTTTCCAATTTTCTGCCCAATGGATGAGCCCAATACAACAATGAGAACTGATCTCCTAAAGTCTCTCCCTGTGGTCTTCCCAGTCTATGATACCATTGAAATAAGGTCCTTGTACGCTCAGCCACTGATACACCAAAGCTGAATAAGGACCATCAAATGTCTGGTGACCACCCCTGGACTTCTCAACCCATGCCAGCCCACCTGAAGCATCAGGGGTGTCTAAGGGATAGACGTAAAGTAAGTGACCTAGATTGGAACAGTCCCACCAGGGGCACTAATGAGTGATCACTAGCCCAAAGAGTTACATTGTACAGCGACAACAGAGGGCAACTTGTGGTTATCAAAGGGCCAACAGCAGCACCATAGTCCAAAAATGTCAGCCTCAGTGTTAGTCTTTCCTCTGGCTTTTCCCTCTTTCAGACCTTTACAGCCATGCTTTCTTTGGCCTTTGGCTCTCAGAGTGTTAAGCGTAGTCGTCCGAGTCGTCCCCCTTATCTCTCTCTCGATGTTCAGAGTAGACATTAAAGGGTTGGTATATATTTGGGCCTTGCTGACATCACCAGAAAGCTCTCACTTGGTTACAAGAGTGTAATTGAAGTAAATTAGAGCTACACCAGGCACTTTCTGGTCAGGTAAATATAATTACTCACTATTATCTTGTCCAGATCGTCACGGTAACGTAGGATTATATTCAGTGAAAAGGGCATGACTACACAAACAGCCGGATTAAGAGACGATCACCTGTCCAGAAGAAACCTCCATCGTGGGCCTTGGGTACGACCAAGAAACCCCCAATAACCGACACACAACCGGAGACACCCTCATTGTACAAGGACGGGGCAATCATCCCCAACTGTACCCTAACCTGAATGGAGTAACGAGCCAAAGAAACAGATTAATCATTTAACCTGTTACTTATAATTAGGGCTGATTTTCATACAGGTCATGCCAGGTCGACGATTAGTTCCGTCTGACCGGCCCGGCGTTGTCCCTCCACTATCTTTTATATTCCACTGCCTACTCCATAAAAGGAAAAAAGGGGTGGAGCCAGAGGCTGTGTGCTTTTCTATAAAAGCCTGAAGAAGACTTCAGAACCTGGAGAACTTGGTGAAGGTCAAGCTGCATCTTCACACCCCAGGTTAGGGATAGACATTACCTCTTAGTGTCATGCGAGACCACCCAATTCAGCCATGAAACCAGTTAATAATCATTTGGTATCCACTTAATAGTGATATCCTTGAATAATTTATCTTGGAGACGAGTCAAAGTTCTACTGGTCAGGAGGCAACCCAAGAAGACAATATAGCCAACACATTGGTATAATCGTTCCAGCTGGACCATACCATTAGAACACAATAGTGTTGTTTGCCTGTAAGGCATGTTTTGCGGTGTAAAGGGTTCTATAGAAAGCAAAATGTTTACATTCCGAGTTCTTTATAGGACCACGCGCAGTAAATTCCAGGTGCAAAGTCTGTACATTGATCCCAGAAACAAAATGATCACCTGCGGGAGGGGTGAGACCCAAACAACCGTACAAAGGAGACCACGCTTTAGAAATGGAAAGACAAAGGGGACCACAGGCCAGGAGCACCAAGCTCGCAATCTATTTACAAATCGGCACAATACAGCAGTCTAAAAACGGCTCTCTAAATAATCGCGGATCATCCGGCGGCACAAAGAGAAGACGAAGGCTTTAATGCTTGTGTGCGGGACGGGGAGTGGAGCGAGGCGGTGGTGAAGGGTGGGGGGGCTGGATAGCGTTACCACGTTGGGAGGTTATGTCATGAATGGACATCGCAGAAAAAGGCAGCCTGAGCGCATATTCCATAAATTCTAATGATTTAATACGAGACAGAAGACTCATGTGGCCCCCATACTTAAAAGCTGGCCAGGGCCACCATCAGAAATCTTGGGGCCCGGTACAGGCTTACCATACAGTAACACACACATCCACAATACATGCACACACTATCCACACACACACTGACCCACCGAGAGACGCACGTGGCACAGGCATGGCACAGCATACAAAATAGTGACCAAAGCCCAAGGACTTGGCTGGAAAAAAAACTCCCCGAGACGTCACCCGCGCAGGACTGCCAGAATTACACGGGAGTGTTGGCACTAAAACTCGAATAACGTGCTCGGAGTGTGGTTCGGGATACAGTGTAGCGATCCGGATGAAGCGCCCGTTAGCCGTTCCCTCGCTCGCTTTATCTTTAGAGAACGCTTTCCACGGTTTGTTTATTTAACCCAGAAGCCGGTAAGCGAGGCTACGCCGGAGCGCCAAAATATTTATACAGCGCGCCGGTGGGAATACATGTGCCGGGGCCCGTGGAATAGAACGGGCGCCGCTCTGCGGTACCCACTCCCGGTACCTGCTCCCGGTTTAAGGGCAAAAGTGAACGACAAAAAAAACGGGACTGTCTCTCAAAAACCAGGACTGTTGGGAGGTATGCAACATGTAAAGGGTAAAAACACGTAAGGGCAGAGAAGTTTCTAATAAAAGGGAACGAGGAATGCGAGTGAAGAAGCGTGGGGCGCAGGGAGACTGACAGCGGGATTAGTAACGCAGAAATATTATTTTCATTAAAATAACCAGATCTCCACATTTATTTAGAATCTTATCGCTCGCGGAAACGGACGGAGCGACCAACCCCGCTATACCAACAGAGATAACCGCAGCATAAAACCAGAGCGGCAGAGGCTTCGGTGAAATGGAAGCAAGGTTTACTTTACTGAGACGGGGGTAGATAAGTGGAGCAGCCTCTCAGCAGAGGTGGTAGAGGGTAATACAGCGAGGGTACATTAGAAAGTACATTAAAGTGCGTTTGGAGTAAACAAAATGCATTCTGTAAAAAAAAACCAGCCACTTACCTTAGGGGGGAAGCTGCAGCTCTCCTGCTCAGAGACATTGCACAGGGGCCAAAGAGGGACTGGCCAAATGAAACAAGGTAACTGTGGAGGTATGATTATATCCGGCTTCAGATCCCCATTACATCCCGTCTGATATTATTAAGTAGAATGCGGGTCTGCAGCGGCCCCTGAGGATACGCCGTTATTACCCATCCACCCTGGTTTTGCCCCGCTGATTGCCACACCTGGGAGCTTTCTAAACGAGCTGAAGCTAAGTATTAACCCTTTAATGGCAACAGTGAAGTTTCCATGTAATGAATCTCCAAACGTGGACCCCCCCCCCCAAATGGCTCCAACACCGGCCCTCTTGGAAACCTTGACTTGCCATTATTTAGGGATACACTTGAGTCACCTGCATTCAAGCAGGGAGATGAACCATAACATACTGGGGGGGCAAAAGCACCAACTGGGAGTCTTATATCTGATCCCAGCGGGGGGAGAATAGGAAGGAGTCAGATCCAGACTGTGTGACCCCCACAATCTGCCCCTTCACCCCGAGATGGGGGGGGGCAAACCCCCGAGAGTTCCCGATATGTCCATCAGGGTGAGGGAGAAATACCCGATTGGGGGGGGGAATATTTGGATACATAAAGGATAAGAAATAACGCGCATGCGCAGCCCGTAGAGCCGCCCGGGGGCCGGAGACGGACGCTGATGGTGAAATCATATCTTCTGTGCAAACATTCACTGAAGTTCTGATCGATAAAAGTTCAAGTTTAAAGTCACGCGGGGAGAAGCACTGCGAGCGGGGGACGCAGCGAGCCTCTCCTGCCCCCTGCTGGGCAAATAAAGCACGAGGCGCAGAACACCCTCCGCTGCTGCTGCTGCACGACATCGTGAATCGTTTACTTTACTGAAAGGGTGGTGGATGAGTGGAACAGCCTCCCAGCAGAAGTGGTAGAGGGTAATACAGTGATGGATTAAACATGCATGGGATAGACATACGGCTCCTAAATCTAAGGCGAGACCAACGACTGAAACAATTCATATCACTCTCAGCCATATTCCAGAAATCACTTAGACCGAATGCTCATACCTGCCAACTTCCATGGGTATTTGGTAGAAATGTGCGGCATCATTTGGTGAAAGTTTTCATTTTAAGCAAGATTTCTGAGGCCGGAGACCCCGCAGATGTTGCTGATGGCCGGCGCTCGGTCATCTACGTGCCCCCCCGCTCATACTTGGCCCCCAGAGGGTCCGAAGGCTCTACGTTTATTAAAGTGTCCCGGGTAATGCAGTTGTGCGTGCGCGGTCCACCACTGCCAGGACCCTCTGCACGCAGACGTCACCAGGACTGCTCACTAAACGTCGAGCTGCAAGTCGCATCACAGGGGGAGGTCGACTTAAATCAACCCCCCCCCCCAGCAGCACCAATGTGGCCCTTCACAGAAAGTTGAGTTGGCGTTGAGCCGGGTTGAGTTGGCGTTGAGCCGGGTTGAGTATGGTCCAGTTGAAGATCTCGTGGGTCTGGCTGATTGGCCGCGGTCACTCTGGGGTGGGAGGGGGGTCCCGCTCGCTCTGAACGGTTCTGCTTCCCGGAGTCTCCGCCGGCCGGTCCAGTTGGTTTTGTTAAATTGGATCCATTCTTCAACATGGTGGCCAACTGAACCGGCACCTCGACCATCTAGAGTAATTCCAGGATTAGAGTGTAGAATGCGCGTGTGCAGCGAGGAGGGTTGCGGTACTTTTCAGGACCTTCATTCGACTCTTATCCTGCACTCTAAAAATACTCGGTTACTCTAATCCTAAACCTGCTCTAAATTACCCGAGATTTACTCTGAAACACTCTAATCCTAATTTAGAGTGCAGTCTTAGAGTCCTTGGAGTCGTCGCTCCTCTCCAGTCGCCCCCTGCTGGGGTAATGCAGTGATTATATAGCACCGACATACTCAGCAGCGCAGTACAACGTTTTCCATAACTTCACGCCCTTCTCCGCAATCTAACGAAGGTCCTGAAAAGTACCGCAACCCTCAAGTATCCCCGACACACTCGCTGCACACGTGCATTCTACATCACCTAATACACCGGAGCAACGGCTTCACTGCCGGGTCCAAAACACGCTAACAGAGCAGACGGCCCGAGGATGGTATATAAGTGGAACAGCCTCCCAGCAGAAGCGGTAGAGGGTAATACAGTGAGGGGATTAAACATGCATAGGATAGACATACGGCTCCTGAATCTAAGACGAGACCAACGACTGATTAAGGTTTGAGTCTTTACAGCAGGAGAAACGGGTGACTAGACGGGGGCCGGATGGGGCCGATCTGCTGGCGGGTTCTAGGTTTATTCCCTGGGTGTACCACCTCCCTCAGGCTGCAAATCCCTGCGATGACTGTGCATTTTGTGTGTTTATCGCAATAGGTCTATCTGGCTCTGAAATTCATTCTCCGTGCCGGGTTGGCCCCGAGGAGACGAAACAGCCGTGATCTCACCCCGAGCGGGCGATCATCAGGAGAGCACACGGCCATAAATCAAAGACTCACCAGAAAGGTCACTTCGAGGCGTCGGGCTGAAATAAAGCAGGCATCTCGGCCCCCCCCCCGGACATGTCTACATAGAATATGACGGCAGACAAGAAGCATTCGGCCCGTCCCACGCGTGTTTAAATCCCTTCACTGTATTACCCTCTACCACTTCTGCTGGGAGGCTGTTCCACTTATCTACCACCCTCTCAGTAAAGTAAAACTTCCTTCCGTTCCACCTCAGCCTCTGACGCTCCAGCGCTAGCTTGGGGTCTCTTGTACTTTATTAAACCCCGGTTACATGCCGAGCACAATAAATGCCACACAACGGAGGTTACGGGTAAGGGCGATTCTGGGGCAAAGTGGAGCAACGAGTAGGGGCATTCTGTTGGTTACTATGGTAACTGCATCATAATTGCTCGTTGTACATAATACCCCAGCGCAGCATCCTTCATCAGGTGCCAAGCGATGCGCTCTTACCCCTCTCGCTGGACTGTCTCGCGTCACACGGTGCGTCACACCTGTCCCCAATCACACGAGATACGGAACCACGATGCCCCGCCCACTGCGCCCGCATGAATTAGCGCAAATTATTACTCCAAATAGCGATTTTATTGCTCACTTTGTATCGGATTAATCCGAGGATCATTCTGGTATTTGGTGGCACGGCTGCTTTAACTATTCAGGGTGTTCTTTGATAAAGATGGCGGCAGTTAAAGGGTTAAGACGTCCGGCACGCACGCTTCGCTTTAAAGCCTCTGATGCCGGTCCCTTAACTACCCTGGGTGGTGGCTACAGACCCCCGCTTATCGGAAGCAAAACGTTCCGCCGTCTCGAAACACAAAAGAACGGCTGGAAAGGAGTCATGGGAGTTGTAGTACCGGACCTTGCAGACCAAGAGGCGGGGTGGCGCGAGCTTATGGGGTCTTTTCATCACTTGCTGCCACTAATCCTAACTGTTACACGAAACGCAATGATATCCCACCGATGGAGCTCGGGGGCTTTCCAACCAGCCTCCCCGCCGTAATTATATCCCCCCCGGGGGGGGGGGTTGTGTTTTTCCACTAAGATCAGGCTGACATTGTGCCAAATCAACCACTAAGCGGCGCGGCCCGGGATCAGCGCGGGGTGGATACAGCATCTGGGGGGCTGCCGGACCCCCTCAGCTGCGATCATAACGGCCCGACCCCCCCGGAGATCCAACGCAACAGAATGCGTCACCGGTAACGCCGTCAACCTAACGGCTCCTTCTAAACCGGTGCGCCCGGGACCCCTCTGCTCTCCGCACCGTTCCTCGTCACAGCGGACCCTCATTTCTATAGCATTTGCCCCCTTGTGCGTCGCTAAACACCCCCCCACACCATCTTTTACAGCAGAGGTACAATCACGGGGGACTTTAAAGTTATAATCAGTTTAATAGCCAGTCAAAACGTTCTACGCGGCGGCAGCGAGCGGCAGAACATCGTTCCACAGCCGGCCGCCGCGTCCACATTCTTGTTTAAAACGAGGAGGAAAAAAGAAAAAAAAAAACAATGGAAAAAAAAAAGGGGGGGGCAATGTTTCCTGGAATCAGTCAGTTTGTGGGTGAAGGACGCACGGGCCGCAGGGGGTCCGAGGGGAGTACGGGGCCCATTCCTCACAGTACAGTCTCAGAGCCGCCCCTTTATGTTACCAATGAAGACCCCCCCAAAAAAATATATAAGAACATGAAAGTGCGTCCAAACTGTAAGACTGCGCGTCCGCGGCGTCCCGTTAAGACTTTTTGGGGTCTTGTGAGTTTCTCCTCTTTAAGTCGTTCAGGTCGATGGGTTTGAAGGCTGCGGAGGAGCAGAAGGAGGCTTTAGACGGTCTAAGAATTCACACACTTTGTCATCAATACAGGCGCATGAATGGGCTCATTCACAGCTCACGATCTGGGCGATAAGTGGAAGCGCCTCCCGGCAGAAGCGGTAGAGTTTAATACGGATTTAAGCATGCAAAGGATGTCTATTAAACATGAGACAGAGGATCGAGTCTTTACAGCAGGACTAGACGGGGGGCCGATCTGCCGGCGGGCTGTGTGTTTCTATGACTTACACTTCAGAATGGCGCTGGGGTTCTTCTCTACGTATTCTTCTATGCCGGACGCCTGGCCCCGGAGGTCCCTCTCCACGCACTGCCACACTACGGAAGGCAAAAGAGTGAGCGGAGTAAGAGTGAGCGCTGCGCTCTAACAGACGACGAGACGGGGGTCCCGCGCGCGAGTCTCACCTTCATAGATAAAGCGCACGTTCTCCTCGTGGGCCGGCGTGAAGATCTCGCTGCTGCTCGGAGAGCGCGTGTTGCTCGCGGGGCGCTTGCCGTTGTAAACCACGCGGGACACTGGGGAGCTGCGGAGACACGAGAGAGTGAGAGAGGGTACCCCAAAAACCGTGAACCAACGCACGCGTACCCCGAAGAGCGCGGTCACCTGGTCATCGCGGAGCCGGTAGGAGCCGCCTGGACAGCCGTGTTCTGTTCTGACGGTCTGTAAGAGAGACGACGATGAGATGTAACAGACTGGGGGGCCACAAAACATGTAGATGGGATATAACCCTGACTGGGGGTCCACAAAACATGTAGATGAGATATAACCCTGACTGGGGGGCCACAAAACATGTAGATGAGATATAACCCTGACTGGGGGGCCACAAAACATGTAGATGAGATATAACCCTGACTGGGGGGGGGCCACAAAACATGTAGATGAGATATAACCCTGACTGGGGGGCCACAAAACATGTAGATGAGATATAACCCTGACTGGGGGGCCACAAAACATGTAGATGAGATATAACCCTGACTGGGGGGCCACACAGTACCCAGCCCCCTGCGCAGGTGGAGTGACGGGCGTAGAGGTTTTTGTATCAATGCAAAAACACACGGTTTAGTGAATAAAGCACAATAACAGCATACAGTATATGCACACAATACACACCGTATACACACAGTATATATACACCGTGTACACACCCAGGGTCATATTACTCACCGGCCCCGGAGCCTGCCCCCAAGCCCCGGCCCCCGGCAGGTGTTACCGTGTCAAAGGCCCAGCCCCCTGAACTGTCACACAGACGGGAAGTGGGGAGGGGGTTAAACCAAAACAAAGAGCCCCGGAAGGCTGCCCTGGGGGTCCCTGCTCGGTGAGCTCGCTCCCGCTCCCCCGCCTTACCCCGGTGTATAACTTGAGCTCCGCGTCCCCTTGTCTGCTGCGTTGTTTCCGGTTACTCACCGATCTGCTGGTTGCCCCGGCTTCCCAGCTGGCAGGCCCGGAGCGGAAACGACGACACAAGGAGGCGCGCGAACGTGCACCTGATGCGCGTGCCTGACAGGAAGCTGCTGGCGCGAGGGCTACGTGAGCCTGGAAACGTAGTGAATGTGAAGGGTCTGCCAGGGGGGCAGATACACTGGGGTCGTATGGGGGTCTGCCAGGGGGGGCAGGTGCACAGGGGCCGTATGGAGGTCTGGCAGGGGCAGATACACAGGGGCCGCATGGAGGTCTGGCAGGGGCAGATACACAGGGGCCGTATGGAGGTCTGGCAGGGGCAGATACACAGGGGGCCGTATAGGGGGTCTGAATTCAATAGGATCATATATATTATCTGTGTATACTGCATATATATATAGGCCTGTATATATGTTTATCATATATAAATATATATATACATATAATATTAGCGTGTATATTGCAGGAAATCAGACTGCACAATACCTGAAGAGCTGGATTTTAGGGGGCTGTCACCATAGCAACCCCTGAATATCCCTACCGCCGGGACTGCACTTTATACGTAACCCGATGTTTTAGTAACACGACTTGAGTTGGAAACAAAACCAGTTTAATGTTTGTTTGTTTTTTCAGCCAATAAAAAATAAGCTGATTGCGAAATCAGTAAAATAAATCACCTTCACATACAAAAATATAGCATAGAACGTTTTTGACCTCTTCAGTCGTTTTTCTGGTAATATTGGCGAGGGCGAGAATAACCATCCAGATGCTCTCAGCCGAGTAATAGTGTGTGTGAGTGCATGTGTGTGTGAGGAAGTGTGTGAGTTGTGCTTCAACAATAAAAGTGTCTGGATCAATGGTGCACCAAGCATGTAGTCTGTGTTTTAAAGGTGCATGTAATGACCTGCGCAACACGCCTGACGTGGAGCTTTCTCGTCTTAGATTCAGGAGCCATATGCCTATCCCATGCATGTTTAAATTCCCCCGCTGTGTTAGCCTCTACCACGTCTGCTGGGAGGCTGCTCCGTTTATCCACCACCCTCTCAGTAAAGTAAAACTCACAATGCTGGCACCTGAGTGAATCCAGGCTTACCCAGGGCTTAGCTTATCCTACCTGCTTCACAGCTTTTAAAATAACTAATACGTTCATTTTTGTTTTTTATCTACCTGTAGTTTGTGTAGGTGTTTAGTAATCTGGAAGAGAATTTATGGGGAGGAATAAACATGCGGATTCTGGGAATAGAGGTTATGACGGCTTCTCCCGTGATACACACATGGGGAGGGGGGGTCATATTACATAGTACATATCACTGTGACCTGTAAATAGTATTATATTGGCTTCAGACCAATGATGGACGGGGTGGACGCGCTCCGTAACAACGCAAAAGCCGTTCCTTTAATTTGGGTCGATGGGGTTAATTCTCAGACAATATAAATAAAAATATGTACATCTCTGGGCATTCCGCGTGCAGACATACATTGTATCCTGTGGGAGTTCATGGTGAGTCAGTCTTCCGGTAACGGGGTACAGTCCTCGGGTAACCCCACGCTGGGGGTATGTATTTCCGGACCCCCCACCCCGATACCCCATGTGACCATTTCTTGATTATTATTTTTTTTTAAGCGAGACAGATTCAGAAGAATTTTCTGCAGTCCACCATTAAGTCCCCAACCACTAGGGGGCAGCGAATTAAAAAAAAAAGAGAATACCCCCTGCCGGCTGCTTATTGGGGGGGTCATTCAGCTGTCTTTTTGACATCCTTTGGCCTGAACATCTGCACGAGCTCCTCGCAGTCCGAGTCTACCAGCTCGCTCGGCGTTTCCCCGTCGCTGTTTATGACGTCCTTTCGGGCCCCGAGGGCCAGGAGGTACCTGAGAAAAGAGAGGAACCCCATTAAGATTCTAGAAACGCAGAAAAAAACAACAAAAAGGATGCCAAGAATAGTACTACAGGTCACTCAAGTCATAAGGGTAGGGGTTCGATAAAATAATAATAATTAAAGGGTTAACAGATTGAAGGCACTCGCGGACGGGTGATTCTGGAAGCTCCAGGGTATGCCGGTCACCGGTCAGCGACCTGTTTGTTAGGAAAGGGACTTTGACTTTGGAGCTGGATCTTTTTATTACTTAATCGAAACGTTGTGGGGGGTTGCGGAGTATCTGCCGCCTGCGCGATACAATCTGAACCCGCTCCAAAAAGCTTCTTTGCAACATGAAAAGTCTCCATTTCAATTAAAATTTATAAAAACCCTAAGTCCATGGGTGTCCTTAGGGCCCAAATTCATGTTCCCCTTTTTCCTCCTCTGATACCCCTCTTTCCTCCCCTGATGCCCCCTCTTTCTTCTTCCTATGCCCCTCTTTCCTCCCCTGATGCCCCCTTTTCTCCTCTTTCCTCCTCTGATGCCCCTCTTTCCTCCGATGCCCCTCTTTCCTCCCCTGATGTCCCTCTTTGCTCCCTTAACGCCCCTCTTTCCTCCCCTGATGCCCCTATTTTGTAGGCGTTCAGAATGTTTGCTGGGTATGAGGGTCTCACGGGGTTATGTGTATAAAAACAGCAAGAAATGGCTTTATAAATTAAACGGTGTACATAAAACGTTATTCTTCTTTTTTAACGTTTTGGTGTTAAATGGCACTAAATAGGTTGCAAAATGAAGCCACACCTCCAGCCACACCCCCTAAATAAGAGTCACGTTTCTATATCTCAGACACATATAGGAAATGGAGACTGACAAAGCTCCTATTGTCTCCACGCACACAACGAGACCTAGTATACAACAAATGACTTACACATCACACACGCGCACGCAGCGCGGGTTATACTCGTTATCTGCCATGTGGCGTATCGCGGTGACCTTTATCCCGGTGACATTTTTCCAACGTACACGTCAGAGGCTACCTGCGGTGCCAATCGCTGCGCTTCATCCCATTCCCAACCATAATCACTGAATCATAAGTCTCTTCTTCTCCCGAAAAGAATTCGTTATTCAAACCTCCGCCGTACGATTAAGTCATACGGCTTCTGGCCCTCGCTTTCCATAACTCCTTCTAACGGTTTCATTTACTGACGATTCATTAAAATATTCATTAAAGCCATTTTTCCAGCCTCGTTCGGTGAGTGACATTAGTTTGCCCGACTCTCCATGACATCATAACCTGGCAATCCTCTGACCGTGACGCATCTTCACGTGTCTCAGAAGGTATGAAATGTACCACCAGCGTCTTCTTCGTTATCGCTCTTAAAGGCAGATGAAGGTCAGGCCTTCAAGTCTTAAACTTTTATCTCTGCACACAGCAGGCATGCGACATAATTGCCACTTATAACATTAGCCCGAATGCCTTCCCTGAAAATCCGAGAAGGAAGCCAAGGGGGAGAGAAGCTTCTCATTTTACCGAGAGGGCTGGCTGTAGGATCACTGGTGACCGTGTCTGAAACATGTCAGGCCCATACCCTACCCCCCACCAGCAACTGAATGCTAAGATTATACCAAGGAACAGACTAGCTCCGTGCGTGTTACTAGCTAGCAGGAGGTCTTTGGCCCCACCATAGAGAAGGGCTTTCAGACCAACGTCCGCCTTCTGCAGAGCGCATGTGTATTTACATAGTGTCTATAGTAGGAACGTTTTAGAAGGTCCCTGGTCCTTAAGTCACTAAGTCATTAGGTCCACGATCTTACATTGTTGGGTCTAAGAAGACACCTCTAAATTTGTGATGGACCAGGAACGGGTTGAGGAAAAATGCGGAGCCCATGCAGGGCATCCAAAAACAGATCCCAAATAAGTCATTTTAAGGGTATGGGATTTGGGGGTTAGGTGGTTGACTTTGGCTCCACCAGTCCCAAGAGGTCCACCATGGGAGTCAAGCCATAATATCTGGTGGACTGATCGTGAATCACCCATGTATGTCTGGTGGGGTCGAAGGACATGTGAAGAGAACACACTGGTGGAATAAGTGGGACTCTGGGAAGGGACGGTTGGCCGTTGGGAGTAGAGTGACGATGTAAGTTGGAACATTGTTAGTAACGTGTACACGCATAGGTCCCTGTGTCCCGACGGTACCAAATGTTGAGGTCCTCACCTGGCAATGTGCGGATGCCCATCGCTGCAGGCCATGTGCAGAGGGGTCCAACCATTCTCATCCCGCTGCTCAATATCCGCTCCGTATTTCACCAGTAACTTTACACAATCCAGGTTCCCGGAAAGCACCGCCTCGTGCAGGGCGGCCATACCTGGGCGAGATGTGAAAAGGCTTATCAGTGTCTCGGACGCCTGCGGTCTGTTCCACCTCTAGGACAATAATCTCATAGATTTATACAAATACCCATTTGGGACCTAAGATTTCCTATTGGCTACTTGGGTGGCTTCAACATCACAGCGGCCAATAGGAAACGGAGCCCTTCGGCCATAAGCATGAAAGACGTGTTTATTGACCCAATAGGAAGTGCGGTAGACATTCCCTGCGGGACTGCACCTGCGCGGATACGCACTGGACGGTGCAGGGGGCAATCTGCTTCAGCTCTGGAGCTGCAGCTTCTCCCCCAGATTTATTATTGTGCGCATTGCTAAAAATTAAGCAATCTAAAGAGGCCAAAGCACAAGAGGCGATTAATAAACTTAGTTTTATAAAACAATAAATAATAATTATTAAATCCCCTCACTGTATTACCCTCTACCACCTCTGCTGGGAGGCTGTTCCTATTTCTCATCATGTAGGTGATCTATTAAGGCTGCTGACGGGATCATTCTTGCGCTATTACGCGCCTTCTCGATCTACGCACCTGAGTTTTCAAACCTTGGAAGCCATCCATGCATTGAGTCCACTACGCCCCAGCCCCAGCATGCTAATAACGCAATGTGACATCACACCCCCAAAAAAATCTATTATCATCCTAATAAACACCGGATTCAGCTTCATTATAAGCGGTAATTAACATTAATCCTCGAAGCGCCAGCACAAAAGAAATTTAAATCCTTAAAATATTTTTTATCGAGCGCCCATCGCCGTTTAATCCTTTCGGGACGTCGTGTAGGATTTCCGATTAATCCGGAACCAATGAGCGTTCGGTTCTATTAATTCTCCGTTAATACGGTTCACGTCCAAGCTGCAGCTTCATTATGCAAATGAATCAAAACATGTCCCCCCCCACCGATAATCAGACCAAATTATTTCAGATTTAGATTTAAAAAAAAAAAAAAAAAAAATGAAGATAAAATCGCTAGACATGGAGAATTAACCAAGTTTTTTTGGGGGGGCCTCCTCACCTGATAAGTAAATGGTGTCGATCGTCACTTTCCTCGCCCGGATAAACCTCCCAACTTGTTCCAGGTCACCCTGCCGAATGTGATCCAAGAAGAGTATGTCGTTAGGGAAGCGCACGGTCCGCGCGCGTGAAGCGCGGTGCGTGGGGTAATACCGCATTCTGAGGATGCCGTGATCAGGGGCGGCGGACTGGGAACTTAGCGCCAGCTCTGTAGGTAACGATATCCGCCGGCACAGAATCGGACGGGTCTCCCCCCTTCCCACAAAACGTGGTCCTTCCCAAAAAAACTAAGTTTTTTTTTTGTTTGGTTTTTAAAGCCCCAGGTCCGGGTTCAGCATGCCGCGGGTCACCGGTCGGCGATCTGAAAACGCAGCTCCCACCGAAGGCAGAGTCCGAAAAAAAAACCTTTTATAGCCCTGCCTTGCCGTCTATTTAAGGGACTCATCTCATCGCGCTGCAAGGCAACGGGGCAAAGCAGACGCCCACTGCAGCTCCACCGAGGCTCATCTTACCGGGTCAACTGATTAGGCGAGCAGCTGCTCCCAGCTTCTCAGGGTCACAACAGCAAGAACCAAAACGCAGCAGCAGCAGGGTAAGGGGAGGGGGGCATTCACCAGAAGACCTGCCAAGCTGCCAAGCGATCAGCATCGCGAGTCGCCCGAGAAGCCGCAGGCTTTCACCGCGTCTACGATACTTAAAGTATACGGGACCGAGCAGGGGTAAAATATACTTCGGTGGGAGTGGCGGATACGGTCTAGAGAGGGGATGGAGGGGGTAACACTGCCAGACTACAGACCACCCAAAGAGTTAGACATGGCGTTGGATGGACAGAAGAGTATAGGACTTGAGAACATTTTTTTATTAACTTTGCAACCAGTTTTTTTTAATGGTTTTAATGGATAAGTAGGGTTATAGAGTAAGGAATCTGATTGGTTAAGCAAATGTTTTGGGAGGAGTCAGCAAGGAGTATAAAGTCAGAATCCGCTCAAGGGTCTTCATGGCGTCCTACCGCCCCTGTGCGCAGACCCATCACACCAGACTTATACGAGCAACCTAACAAGACGCGGCTCGGGGCGTTTTACCCAATTTTACAAACGCATCGGAGTGGCGCAGCGTGGTGCGAGCCGATCGAGCCAGAGTGCACCACAGGAGATAGAAGGGCCGACGGCATCAAATACTTTGGCTACCAACATCTCATCTTCCACGATGGACCCTGCCATGCCTATAAAGCCCCTCTTGCATTAAGCAGCCCCATCGCAACAGCCTGCAGCGGTCAGGAGATTTACAAAAATGTATCCTCTAATTACAGGAGGTAGAAGAGAAAGAAGAAATTAATCTAATTTCCCTTGTGACATCGGCGTAGGATTAAAGTCCTCCAGCCCCAGTTATCAGAAGTATCAGAAGGTCGCACCTCGACAACTTTCCCAGGATTTATAGCATTTGTTAAGCTGCATGCACGAGAACCCCCCAGCGTCCCCCCCATTAGCTACACGTACAATACAAAAATGGACAAATTTGTTTTATTTATTAAAATTATTATTTTTTTTTTTAATTTGGCCAACAATTCTCGTTCCATCTTAGGTAGGGTGGAATGCTTCCAGAATCAGACTGCTTCTGATCACACTGTCACAGACCAAAAAAAAACAAGTGTCATTAGTTGCTTTCTCAAATCGTGGGCCCTTCCGGACGGGACAAGAACAGACTAATTTATACAAAGTCGGGGCCGCGGAGGTGTTCGTCAGGGCCTGAACACTGCAGGAGGAGAGTTTTGAGTAGTGTTAGACAGCGAGGGCCTCTCTACCCTCCCAACTGCACCGAATACTGAATTCTGCACGGAGCGCGGGGGCACCTGGCATAGGAGAGTGACTGGGGCTTTAACATGCGCGGCAGGACTAACCTACAGCGGAAAAAGGGAGGCCCAGGGAGCAAGCTACAGTGGCGGTGGGAGGGTAAAAGCCCTTTAATTCTGTCACCAGCCATGGGAGGGATTCTGTCCCATCATCAAGACAAAAAAATAAAAATAAAAAATACAGAAAGCCACAAGTGCCAAAATTTACACAAGTATAAAAAAAAAACTGCATCACAGTGAGGAAGAAAACAAAAAAACCTTACAAGTCTCAGCTCCCTTTACCACAAAAGACCCTACAATAAAATAAAAAGAAATACATATACAGTTTGACAAAACTAAAATTTCCCTGGATTTTCAGAGCTCTGATGTCACAGAACGTCGCCTCCACCCTCTTAGTGTCCTCTAGCTGGTGACTTTCACGGCTAGAAATTATAACTCGTCTTTCTTTGGTTGGTCGTCATCATCATCGTCTTCCAACTCTGGTTCCTCTGCATCTTCCAAATCTTCAAGGTCCTATAGAAATGGGAAAAAGTTAGAGGTTATGGTTTTTAAGGTAACTCTACCAAGAGGGCCGATAGTAAGGTATCACCAATAGTACCCAATGTCATGCCTGCTGGGTAGCCAGCTTCATGCCAAGACAAATTAAGTGCCGTTTGGACCGATGGGGTAATACTAGAGCAGCGAGTTATCAATGAATGGACAGATTCTGGTGTAAAGTCAGAAGAGCGACCCAGTGCCCGGACCATGTACTCAACTTAATGTACTCATCGTAATGACTTAATACAGAAGCCTTTCGTTGAGAACCAGCACTGGATGGCTCGGTGGGCGAGATTTATGATCAGCAGACATAATATCCAACAGATGTCTGAAGTCACAAACATGGCGCAAGTCTCTGCTCTGGGATTCTCCGGCTAGGAAACACTTCTACACCACGTGACATCGATACTCACTTCATCAGCAGCGCCATCCTGGCCCCCGCTTTCCAGGAACTTTGTAAATCCGTCCAGCGTCCTCTCCCCGTTATAATCTACTACCTGGAAGTTAATGCATGGAGAGTTGTGAGCACGCGTGTAAGGAGAACCGCCGCACACACATGACTAGGTAGGAAAGGCGACACCATGTACATACTTTTTTCTCTGCTCCTGCAGGGAAGAATTTTAATGTGGGGAAGCTGTGGATTTTCACAGCTTCAATCTCATTGACTGTTGAGTCCATCTTTGCGATAACGATGTTTTCATTGTCCTTGAACTTCTCCCCTAATTGGTCCCAGATTGGTGCCAGCTGCTTGCAGTGACCACACCACGGTGCATCTAGACGGAGACGAAAAATGTTACATTCCGTTAAAGATCAAATTCAGCTTTTACGGTTATGAGGGGAGGTAAGTAAGAAAAAATAAAACACTTACAGAATTCCACAAATACATTTTTGGACTCATCAAAGGCCACTTCTTCAAAGTTCTTTCCCACCAGTATTTTCACGGGGTTCTTGTCCCAGTCCTCAGGTATATCTTGGCTCATAAGATGAGGCTAAACATAACAAGAGCGCTTACAAGGTGACCCAAGCTACAAATCTCACGTTAGATATGAACATTTGTAGAGTGCAACTCACCTTGACCTTGCCCTGCAAGAAGAGGTCGCAGAACTCCTTGATCTTCTCGGCAGAAAGGTCATCGGACTCTGGCTTGTACTTGGTCATCTCTTCTTCCAGAGTAATGAGACGAACAGCTGGACATTCTTCCTTCTTCAGACCAAAGAACTCAAGGATACGCTGGTTGTCTGTGTGCTCGCTATCGATGAAGATAAAGAGGATCTATGGGGAGATATGGATATCATTAACTGCGCAGATCCCAGGAGAACAACAAATACTGGTACATAGAAGAGAGCGGTCACTTCACCTTCCCCTTGAAGCTCGCAGCAGCTTTCTTGAAGTTGTCCAGCTTGTCTTGGTAGTCAGAGGCACTTTTTGGCAGGAAGAATAAGATATGAGTCTTGATTTCGCCACCAAAGATCTTTGGTGCAGTCTGTGGAACACAAAAGAACATGAGACGACATTGCAAGGATAGAAAAGGGAACAGAAACCCCCCAAAGACAAGACAAAGGATACAACTTGCTCACCTGCTCAGTAAATTCTATAACAAGAGGCAGCTGGTTGGCATTTATGAAGCTCAAGATCTCCTCTTTTGTGGCCTCGCCTTCAAAGTTGTTTCGACCTTCATCAAACTGGAGGAGCAATAAAAAGGAACATGATCTCAAACCGACAAACACTTAAGCCAGTACAGGAACGATGCATGGAAAGTCTTGTATATGCTACACAAGTTGTGACGGATTACTGCCACGCGGTCCGGTCATGCGCACAAGGAACATCTGCCCCTCGAGTCACAGGTGGGCATCAACAGATCCAGAAGGAGCCTCCCGACAGCCAGTGAGCAGCGGCAGTGAAGTAAACTTGGGACATGTTGTAACAGAGGTGTGACCAGAGGAGGCACATGCCAGCAGCACATAAATACACTGACAAACGGGGCAGATGCACAAGACTCCAGAACCGGTGCCAAGACCAGCTTCATCAGAGAAACTTTCCAACTGCCATTTCTGAGAACCCAACCCCCCTTGGCCAGGAATGAAGGTCGACAGCCCAGGACAGAGTGTTAAGCATAACATGTCAGAAGACCAGAGCCACCGAGAATTCATGCTCTTGCACATGCAGCGGATGAATCAAAGCCAAATCTGCGCGCAGTCGTAACGCAGAGCAAAGCACGTCCACCACGTGGGGATAACTTGCCGCGTCATGACAACCAGATGGGTTTCAGAAACCTTGGTTTGCCGCCGCCCCCCCACCAATGAAGAAGTGTCTGGGATCCCGCTAGAACCTTACCTTTTTGAAGAGGACAACGTTGTCCTTCTCGACTTCATATTTGGAGAAAGCAGCTTCGTTGGAAGTTATCCCGAATGGAACGTCGTCCACTGCCTCGGCCGCTTGCAGGAAAGCTTTCGCTAGGTCGGACTCCGTATCCTGAGAAAACCGAAAGCGATGGGGAAACAGACGAGTCAGGCCCTCTGCGCAATAAAGCTAGATCTAGACAGCCTGTGTTAAATAGTTTATAACTAAGGAGTCAACAGAACTACATGTATTCATCTGCCCCGAGAACGATCGAAATCCGTATCTTGGCCTTCTCACTACCCATGCCGACGGCACAGAGGTTTGTATGACAGGCTTGCTTGCTGCCATCTGGGTGGGGCAGTTAAACATATCTGCGGTGTCTACCTAGTGGTAGATATCAGAACAGAGTCCTGTTATCCATCTGCGCCAGCAGACATGTTCCTATGATATCAAGTTCAATGGGGCAAAGTCAAACAGATCCATAACGCCCAAGTAAGTTATCCTACCATAAGCCTGTACTACGCAGCCATGTCCAGATCGGGACTTTATTCATCTACCCTCTCTTGCCGTTTATCGCAGCACGACGGAGGTCTAAATGCCAGCCATACCTGAAGGACTTTAAATGATATTGGGATGTGGAGTTACTGTAACTGACAATATGAATGGCTTAAGTCCATTGGGGAGGATCTAAAATGTAAAAGCTACAGTATTTTGGGTGGGCCGCAGCGTCAGACACACAAAGACCTTTTTATTTTGCTCCGCACCTTAAAGAACCCAATCACTGCAACTTCGTTGGCCTCCACGAGGGCTGCCACAGCGGCTTCATCGCTCAAAGTTGCGGCGGCTGGACCTGTCCGTTTGTTCAGCCAGTTCACGATGTCGGCTGCCTCCCTGCCAGCTGTGTGAGAACCAGATTATTACCATTACACATCGCCGTACAAAACAGGGACCACCACAAGACCCACCTGACGGGCGCAGCTAGTCAGGTCAACATTAGCCAGCCATTAGAACAGCCCCGCCATACTGCTACTAGCCCCTGGTAAGCCCACTCTGGCGCACGTGTAAGCAATTACCTGAATATTCCTTGGGGGAAGTCCTGTCGCCATTCTTGAAGAACTTGATTGTTGGGTAGCCTCTAACACCAAACTGCTGTGCCAGCTCAGACTCCTCTGTGGCATCTACCTTGGCCAATTTGATCTCGGAACCTTCTCCTTTCAGTATCCCGGCAGCCTTCTCGTATTCCGGTGCCAAGGCCTTGCAGTGACCGCACCATGGAGCATCTGAAAACGGAACGCACAAGAAGTTCACCGCCACCGAATTTAGTTAGCCAGCCTAGAACTGCATCGCCAACGATTCTGGAGCCTTCCTGCCGCCAGCTTGAGGCTCACGCGATCAGGAATATCGTAGGAATATTCTCTACATCGCCGATCCAATGCCGTCGGCACGGACGGGACCCGGACAAAGTCCATCAGACCCGAACTAATTCAAACTATGTTTACGAAATAGATCCAGCAAAGCTCGTTGCCGACGGCCGCGATCAAATAGATTTCTCGTGTTGCCAGGGGTTTGCACAGAAGCCAGGGGAACGTGACAACTTTCTTCTGCATTCAGAAGGACTTTCTTGCTTCGTTTCCAAGAAGTATTTCAACATAAACTTACTTCCTCCACTAGCTTCAAAAGAGCTTGCAATTATGTATTCAATTACAAGCAGCGTTAGGGTCTGTTACTTGTTTTATGTAGCGCAATATTCTGGGGTATAAATGTAAATTATATATTATATTTAAAGGATTCTGTTAAAGCCAGCCCCCGAATACAAGTCCCCCGTCGCTGCTGAAAAGTGCTAGAGGTCAATGATCCGTGCACGTACACGCAGGTCTTCGTCTTCTACCCCTTATACACACCAACATGGTATGCAGACCAGATGTCTACGGCGAGTCACGTCTACACATCAGGGGCAAAGTTTAGGAGGGGTACAAGAAGTGATCTCAGGAAGTCAATCCTTTACTAAGGGAGTTTGATACAAAGTTCTCAAAGTTGCATTGATACTCAATAGGAAACCACGCAAAGCAGGAGCACCAGGAACGCAGAAATCTGCCTGTCATTTACAGGACGTAGTAATACCCCCCGGGGTGCTCGTTAAACCCCTCATTAAGCACACAGCCAATGCTGTAACTTTACTAACTCTCCACAAAGGTCAACGTTACTTGCAGAAACACAACGGCTCTTAAACATTGGTGGAGCCATCTTTAGTAACACCCACTGTACTGCACTACAGAATAGGACGGCGCTATGCAACGCAAATAATGAGATTCCCGTCTCATACCTGCCTATTTAGGGGGCATAATTCACCAATAGCTGCCATGAATCCTTAGTGACGTCAGATTTTGCCCTCTTCAGGGTACTTCGTCCACAAGTTGGCATTAACCCATTGAGCGATATGCAATTTCTGGTTAAAAAAGGCAGGGTTACAGCCCCACCAATACCCTCTGCCATTAAGTTATCAAGGGCAGTCATTGTACAGCTGCCCCCCTTCATACCCCCAGGGGTGACATGTCTACTTGGTAAGTACACGTCAACCAAACTTGCAACCACCACCCGCTCCGCTGAGTCCCGCCTCCCCCGCGCGACGATTGGCCGGTAGATTCTAGCGCCATCGCTGATTGGCCAGGACACTTGTAGATCAAATTGTAGCGCGGAGCACTGCGGAGGCCCAACCGGCGCTACCCTGGTACTTTGGAGTCAGTGGAATTAGATTATGAGGCCCAGTCCCCCCGAGTCCCGCCCAGGCCCTATAAGGGTCGCCGCGGTGTCACTCACAGAACTCCACCAAGAGGTACTTGTGTTCCTTCAGCGCCTCATCGAAGGTGTCCTTCTTCAGCACCAGCACATTGTTCTCCTCCGGGATAGCGGCCCGGATCAGGCTGAACACACAGAGAGCGAGCACTAGGCGCAACATGACGGATCCGGTGTACGGGACGTGGCGCTGTGAGGCCGCCCTACGCGCATGCGCCTTATATCAGCGACCCAGCGGCTCGTGGTGACTTCTGACTGGGCCGCGCGCTGCTTCCGGGGCCTGCCCCCTCCCACGTGACCAGAAAAGTGGCGCAGGAAGGCCCCTTATTGGGCAGAGGGTTGTCACTCGGCTATGACAGTCCAAAGCCGCAGAGATTACCAAAGGGGTGGGGAGTTGGGGGTCCCACCAGGGGCGTGACGGGCGACTGGGAGCAAGAGAGTTACCCCCGCCACTCCTCGTATAAGAAGAACCGCAGAGCACCCCAGGCCTTATACAGAACCAGAACTCCCAGTAACAGAACCACACATCTCCCAGTGCCACCAGTAACAGAACCACACATCTCCCAGTGCCACCAGTAACAGAACCCCACATCTCCCAGTGCCACCAGTAACAGAACCACACATCTCCCAGTGCCACCAGTAACAGAACCACACAGCTCCCAGTGCCACCAGCAACAGAACCACACAGCTCCCAGTGCCACCAGCAACAGAAACACACAGCTCCCAGTGCCACCAGCAACAGAACCACACAGCTCCCAGTGCCACCAGCAACAGAACCACACATCTCCAAGTGCCCCCAGTAACAGAACCACACAGCTCCCAGTGCCACCAGCAACAGAACCACACAGCTCCCAGTGCCACCAGTAACAGAACCACACAACTCCCAGTGCCCCCAGTAACAGAACCACACAGCTCCCAGTGCCACCAGCAACAGAACCACACAGCTCTCAGTGCCCCCAGCAACAGAACCACACAGCTCCCAGTGCCCCCAGCAACAGAACCACACAGCTCCCAGTGCCCCAAGTAACAGAACCACACATCTCCCAGTGCAACCAGCAACAGAACCACACATTTCCCAGTGCCACCAGTAACAGAACCACACAACTCCCAGTGCCACCAGTAACAGAACCACACAACTCCCAGTGCCACCAGTAACAGAACCACACAACTCCCAGTGCCACCAGTAACAGAACCACACAACTCCCAGTGCCCCCAGTAACAGAACCACACAGTGCCCCCAGTAACAGAACCACACAACTCCCAGTGCAACCAGTAACAGAACCACACAACTCCCAGTGCAACCAGTAACAGAACCACACATCTCCCAGTGCCCCCAGTAACAAAATCACACAGGTCCCAGTGCCCCAGTGTGCTTCCAGTAACAAAGCACTCCCAGTATGTCCAGTAGCAGAATCTCCACGCTCCTCCAGACCCTTTTCAACATAACCGGCCACCGCTGCTAAGGGTGGGGGTCATTCGGGGAGCTTTTTGGTAACTTCCTGTTTTTATGTAGTTTTTTTAAATTGTTTAAATCAATGAAAACCCGCAACGCACATGCTGGAGCGCCAACGGGGGGCAACTGGGCGCCCTATTTGCTTTCTTGTTATGCGTTTACCGGGACAGCTGGCATTCTAGTAGTTGGGTGATACGTTTTGTTTGCCAGAGACCCAATAATTGCCCCACTAGTCCTAACGGCTCGCAGTGGACTGCGTTTTAACCCTTTTTGCCCTGATGTGACCCTCTAGACCTTCTTAGCTGCTTCGAGATAGGGTGCTACTTCTAGATTGCGAGCTCCTGCGAGGAAGGCTCTCCCAGCCCCTTTAATCAGTGCTAATATTTGGCCAGCAGAATACGATGCCCCTTTTAAATGGATAATGGGGGGCATCGGAGGGTACAGTGGAGGCTGTGTGACGGCAGACTGAGTACACTGTCGGCACGCCGAGCGTCGGGGCTGTCACACCAGAGGCGGGAGTGTTGGCATGTGAGATCACTCAGGACTCTTGCACCATAGGGATGTGCTGTGTTTGCTCAGCGAGGCGTGTGCCGTTTAGGACACGTCACCCCAGTCTGCCAGCGTGCCACCGGGCCAGCAAGCTGCACGGGGGACGAGGGGCAGATCAGCCCCCCCCGCGGATAATCCAGAAGCAGATCTGGTTCCTCCGGACCATCGATGAGATATCTGGAACACCCAATTAGCACGTGGCTCTCCGACCTGCTGATCCTGTTCGCAGTAACACCCGAAGGGTTAACCCATTAAGACACGGCCGCTCCAAACCTGCTGCACGATTATTCAGACAAAGCGATTCCCATCACCGGCTTCCTCGTCTTAAAGAACGCCCGACACTTTCTATAAAAAAAATACGTTTTCTAAAATCTTGTTTTCTTTTTAAAACCGTTCTAGTTTTTGCCCCGTAATATAAAGTTTTGAGGCAGCTGCATAATAGCCGCTTGTTTGAGTTCTCGCTCTGTTATCTGATCCCCGATCTACTAGACAAACACTCCGACTCCTTATTATACTGCCCATGGTAAACAATAGAATACCTCTGTCTTAATCACCCAGCCAGATCCTCTGACTGATAAAAGTCTATGGAGGAACGGACTTCACTAGCGCTGCTGTAAAGCATCAGCTCAGTGTGGTGTTTGAGTCGGGAAAGTCAAAATATCACATGACTGATTCTATTACTGTATACAACGCTGGGGGTTATATTACTGTATACAGCGCTGGGGGGTTATTACTGTATACAGCGCTGGGGGTTATATTACTGTATACAGCGCTGGGAGTTATATTATTGTATACAGCGCTGGGGGGGTTATATCACTGTATACAGCGCTGGGGGGGTATATTACTGTATACAGCGCTGGGGGTATATTATTGTATACAGCGCTGGGGGGGTTATATCACTGTATACAGCGCTGGGGGGGGGTATATTACTGTATACAGTGCTGGGGCTTATATTACTGCATACAGCACTGGGGGTTATATTACTGTATACAGCGCTGGGGGTTATATCACTGTATACAGTGCTGGGGGTTATATCACTGTATACAGCGCTGGGGGTTATATCACTGTATACAGTGCTGGGGGTTATATCACTGTATACAGCGCTGGGGGTTATATTACTGTATACAGCGCTGGGGGGGGGTATATTACTGTATACAGAGCTGGGGGTTATATTACTGCATACAGCACTGGGGGTTATATTACTGTATACAGCGCTGGGGGTTATATCACTGTATACAGTGCTGGGGGTTATATCACTGTATACAGCGCTGGGGGTTATATTACTGTATACAGTGCTGGGGGTTATATTACTGTATACAGTGCTGGGGGTTATATTACTGTATACAGCGCTGGGGGTTATATTACTGTATACAGCGCTGGGGGTTATATTACTGTATACAGCGCTGGGGGGTATATTACTGTATACAGCGCTGGGGGTTATATTACTGTATACAGCGCTGGGGGGTTATATTACTGTATACAGCGCTGGGGGTTATATTACTGTATACAGCGCTGGGGGTTATATTACTGTATACAGCGCTGGGGGTTATATTACTGTATACAGTGCTGGGGGTTATATTACTGTATACAGTGCTGGGGGTTATATTACTGTATACAGTGCTGTTGATATATTTGATATAATTTATATACGTTTTCGATATCAAATAAAATCGTTGTTTAGTAACTGTTGGTTAGTGTTCTCTGCCGATCCGCTCAGGTGAATAAATATACGCGGTGTCTCTTTAAAGATAATTCATATTTATTCTGCTAAGTAAACCGAGGATCTTTAGAGGGAAGAGGAAATTCGCTTCTTCAGTAAGTTCTGATAAAAGGATTACAGAACGCAGCGTTCCGCGCCCCGCGGCTGCCTGCCCAATCCGAGCGCCCGGCTTATCGCCCGCAGTAGATAATCCCGGACAGGCGTCGCTAGATCTTGTTTCACGTTGATGAGCGGACCTCGCTCTCTTGCAGATATAGTCTATAGAGGGTACAGGGGCTTCCTTATAGCGAGCCTGGCCATGCCATATGGACCAACCAGGCGTCTGTTTTGGGCACCACCATGAGGTTCTTGAGGTACGACCCAACGTTTCTCATCATGTCTCGCCTACGAGCCCCCATTTTAACCATGGTGGTCTACAGTAAGCTGTGGTAGCTTCTGGGGGCCCACAGCTGTTGGCGTGCAACCCCCCCCCATCACCCTGAGAGAAGTTGGTGGTCCAAACACATCTCCTGACCAGTTTCCTAACCGCAAGCCGCAGGACCAGCCTGACTCTGAGCACACGGGTCTGAGGACCTCGAAAACCCTGCGGAACGTTCTCATCTTCAGCTGATCCTCAACGTTCTGTCCGACAACAAACGAAACGGCGCAGGTTATATAACCCTGCTTCGGGGCGCAGCCATGTGGCTGCCCTGCTCCTCCTATCATCCTCAGCCAGAGAGGCTCCATCGGGCCGCCTCATTATTTGCGGTCAGCGTGTACAGACGTGATGGTCGTCGGGTCAGTGCCTGGACTTTCCAGCAGCTCGCGGTGACATGACCTCCCCTACTACTCAAACACAGCTGCCCCAGGGGCTGTCCCACGGCCAGCGCCAGTAACATTATCCGCCACGATCCGCCTGACACCCGCACCGGGGATTTTCGGTGCTTCTTTTTAGTTAGAACACCATTTATGGTCATTCTTGGGTCTGACAAGCGCCGGATCCCCTACGGAACTTCTAACAGGCATGGAACACGCGTTACTTTTACCCAAAAGTAATTAAGTAAAAAAGCTTAATTAAGTTCGGGCGCCTTGCCCAGACGTTCACTTGCCCCATGCCCCAGTTGCAAACATTAACCCTTCAATACCAACCCATACATCACCCAATAGAGGTTTCTGCAAAAGCTACAGCTATCAAGTCTTACGAAAGCAGCAAGGTGCTGATCACTTGCAGCCCTAGGATGCCCCCTGCTGGTGGTCACTAGGAGGCAGCTGCAGTTCTGTATCGATGTTTAGAATGATGCCAAATCGGGTTTGACCCTGCAGCAGCGCTCTGCCATACTGGCTAAACAGCAAAGACAGCACTGTGGTCTCTTGGAGGGTGACCTCTTTTCCGGTAACCTCTTGCAACACGCTCAAAGACGGACAGGAAGTGGAACGCGGCCAGTCGGAATACTTTTATTTCTCATAAAAAGGAAAGCAGATGACAATCATGCTGATCTGGCTCGGGGAGAGGTTACAGACAAAAAAAAAACAACAAATACAAAAACAAAAAAGTAAAACACAAAATGTTCTCTCTGTCCACAAGAGCAGGAAGCCAACCCCCCCACCCCTAATATTCTCCAGCCTGCGATGAACAGAGACGGCCCACCGTATCCCGGCTCAAGGCACCAGAAGCTGTCGCCCTAGGGTGGCACGGTGTGTTCAAGGAGCAGAGGAAACACGCGTTATCAAGGCAATAAATATGGGTTATCCAGGAGCAGGGCGCTGTCAGGACATCCCCCCCGGGCGTAAGGCAGCCTGTCTGAGCGACAACTCCACATTCATATGTCAGTTACTAGCGCTAGTCGCTACTAGAAGTCAGACGGGACGCCGCGCGAGATGAAGCGGACGAACCACAGACAAGCAGCTCCCTAACGATGAGAGCGGATAAACCGGCACATAAAATCATAAAGCACATGCCATAAAAAAAAAACAACAAAAAACTGGCCGGATCCAGCACCCCGGTGCCCGGGAAGGGGCGAGGTGGGCGACAAACGTCGGACATCGATAAGCGTTAGTTTGGTCCTACGTGATGATGAAGGAAATAAAATCTCGGGATATTACACAGATAAGTGCCGTGCGACCGTGACAAAAAAATATATATTAATAATAATTAGGAGCAGCTTGTAATTAGCGGGATGGCTCCGCCCAGCGGGGGAGGGGCTACCACGCGGGGCAGATCAGTAAAGCGAGGCGCGCCGAGGAGCGTTACGTTAGAAGAAGACACCGACCCCTGTTGCAACAGATCTACTAATTATTAAGGCAACATGGCTACATAAAAATAAAAACACGCACACACGTTGCAGGACGGGCGGCAAACCAGGAGGCAATCACAATATTTATGAGTCTGGGTGGATGGGAGGAGAGGGGGGCTCGTCACGGCTGACCCTGCCTTTCGGGGAACAGAGAAGCTTCGAACCCCTACTTTCAGCTGAGGTGACAGAAGTGGGCAGACAAACCGTCCCCTCCATCCCAGATGTCCTGCAGCGCATAACACAGGAAGGCAGAGCCGGGTTAGACAGACGGCGCCCACTACAGACGGAAATGTCAAACCCACTTGGCATTTTCGGGGGGGGGCGGTGGGGGGGGGGAGAGGGAGAGGAGACACCACTCTTCTCAGAGAGTGGAAGGAGTGGGGGGGGGCGTCGGGACCCCTTTCGGGAGACTGCTCTGGCTCCGGCCTAGTTCTTCCATTCTTTGCTGATGTTCAGGTTCCACTCCCAGGAGAGGTGGTTGGTTTTGTCATCATCAGTGAAGAGAGATTTCATGTTGTAACAGCCTCGAGCCAACAGGCCTTTGGGAGCCTCCTCGATTGGGGTGAGGAACTCGTACTCGTCGGCACGGGGGCCATAACTGCCAACCATGTAGTTTGACTTGTCCACTGCACATAAAGAGAGGAGCTGGTTATAACACGTCAGGGGGGGGGTTCATCACCTGCTCTCCAGCGTCACCTTCAAGGCTGCAGTAGCTTTACCATAAAGAAGATGGGAATGAAAGGGTTCGGCACGAGACGCAAACAGCGACCTGCGCGGAAAATCCTACTTACGCCTCACGCCTTTTCTGTACGTCTGCTGCTGGTACTTCAAGCCGGATACGATCTCCTTGTTCACCTGCAAAACGAGAACGGCCTCCTTGTAACATAAACGCTCTCCATGCCCCGACCAAGCCCTGCCGACAAACCCCGACCCGGTGGTTTTATTCTGCTTTATTTCTGATTTGTGAGGAATAAAGGAAAATGAGTGGGAAAACAACTTAAAGAATAAGGGTTAGAGGATCTAGTGAATTGTGGCTCCCGGGTCTCGCTTACGTTGGGTTCTTGGGTACTTAATGGACATCGGGAAGCAGCAGCCTCCACTGATAAAGCTCTAATGGCCCATGGAGGGTGCTGATGGCCCAGGAGGCTCCTCACCTTAAAGCTGATTTTAATCCTGTATTCCACACCTTCTTTCAAAGTGAACGACTCCTTTTTGAACTTCTCCAGATCACCTGGTGACAGAGACAGAATCAGTTGGGTTAAACATTTAGATTCCACTGCCACAAAATCTCAGGTGACAACTCTGGAAGCTGTGGAGCCCCCGCGGTTATACAGACTCGTCGGTTACTCGTCGGTTACTAGCATCCAAGTAATAGTGCCGTATTCACTCGCCAGCGTTAGTCTCGCTCCTTCTGTAGCCACGAAGCCATAATGGCTCCCAACAAACGAGTGACATATTTATAAACGCTATATGGCCAGAGGATGAGGAATTGGATGGGTGAATAATCAGCATAAGGGTAAACCCACACCTACCCGTCAAATCCAGCTCCAGCGGGCCAGGGGCGCTCGCACACACCAGGGTCAGTTTGGTTACCACCACATTCGGAGCATGCGGGTCTAAGAAAGACAACGAAGAATAGTTACAGCATATCCGACACCCTATACGTACCCTTCATTTATATACCGCCTCATGCTGTATATAATGCCCCCCCCAAGGCAACGGACTCACCAATGGCAGCCGGCAGCGGCCCCAGCAGCGCCTCCTTGTACTTGCGCAGACTCTCGTCGTCCTGGTCGAGCTCTTGGATTTCCCGGATGGATTTCTGGGCCGGGGGTCTGTAGTTGACGGAATGCTCGTCTTCCTCGTTCTCTGCGGCAATCTGGGCCAGCTGCTCTGAGGTGGGTTCGTGCTCGGCCATGTTTCAGCGTGGCACGCTGGGGAGGAAGAAAGGGCAGGCGATCTCAGCTGCACGTTATTTAACAGACACGTTGCCACCGTTTGCCACCTGCTCAATGTATGCCTGCGCGTGCAAAAAGCTACTTACATGCACAAAAATAAAATACGCGGGGTCACAGGGATCCACAGCCCAACTAATTAACAATATGCTCATCAGACCCCCCCCCGACGCCCTACCCTCCTGAACTCACATCAACGCAGAACGCGTCCCAGTACCTAACCAACCGATATTTACTTATAACGCCCTAAAAATCAACAGATCCGGAAACCGTTTACATTAAACATTTTGGATACTTTGACAACGAGCACTAATTCCTCCCCTGCACTATAGTTCTTATTTTGGAAAAAGTGTGATACATATATATATATATATATATTTTATATTTTTTTAATATCGATTTATATATATTTATTGATATATATATATATATTTTTTTTTAGATATATCTATTTATTAATATTTATATATTTATTAATATATCTATATATCTACTAAGATATATCTATATCTTTGTATATAGTTATTTTTAGGTATTTATTAATATATATCTATTTATATATTTATTTTTAGGTATTTATTAATATGTATCTATTGATATATCTATTAATATATCTGCATAAATATTTTTAGATATCTATTTTTGAATTTTACTTACCGATATCTATTTATTTTTGAATTTTATTTACTGATGTATATATCTATTGATATATATCTATTAATATATTTTTATATATTTATCTATTTTAGATATATCTTTTTATATATCTATTTTTAGATGTTTCTTGATATTTATCTATTTATATATCTATAGATTTTTAGATATCTGTTTATATATATTTTTTATGTGAAATGACTTGTTAGCGTCCGTATTGTTAACGGTGTATATAATGATAGAATATATAATAACTTTGTATATAATCTGTAATATATTATGAAATGAATACATTTAGATACATATATGATTATTAGTGTTTATCATCGCTCGCTACTTTATTGTGTCTTTACGAAAGAGGCTTCAAGGCGCTGAATCGGGCTCGGTGGTAAATAAGTGGTTTTCCTCCCCACCCAGCAGCTGTCACGAAGTCGCTTGTGTTCCCGGTCATTGTAAGCGATGGATATTTATACACAAAACACGCTATGCTGGAAAAACGCCATTTAGATTAAAAAGCCAGAAATCAGCGTTTATAACGAGTTTCCTGCCGTAACGATCGGAACCTTCTGCTTCTTCCGCGCTAACAAAGGCTGGGGAGGAATAAAAACATACATGGAAGCACAGAATCTGCCAGCAGATCAGACCCGTTTGGCCCCATTCCTTGGAAATCAGTGTATAAGTCGCTACCACTTCTGCCGGGAACCTGTTCCACTTATCTACCACCCTAGCAGTAAAGACAAGCTGACAGGGCGGTAGCTACGGCTCTGATCCTAATAATCATGTAGGTCCTGATCGCTCCCATCGCTAACATGGGTTCCTCATACATATTAGTTATTAATTTTGATCCATAATCCCGTTCCATGGTTTTGTTAAGTAAATTTGGGGAAAAAGTGACAGATCTCTAAAGGTGTCATCATTACAGTGCTCTGCTACACAGTCCTGGAGTCTCATAGTTTATTAGGAGAGATTCAAATGTCAGATTTCTTTCAAAATATTCAATTCCAAAATGACAAATGTATTTTATTTAATATCTGAATCATTTGCCCATTTATTTATTTTTTTTTACCCTTTCCTCCCCGCTGCAGGAGCCCTGTCTTGATAAAGATGCCCTGTGAGCTACAAAGGATTGCCCCAGCACCATGGGAAGAGGGGACAAATGGTTACCGGGGCTTATTCTGAAATACCGGGTGCGGCACCGGGCGGGTCCCTTACGGCTTATTGCCGGGACAGTATCATTTATCCGCACACACCGAATTCAGGGGCCGCCCCTCAGGTGTCACCCGCACTGTCACTGCCCGGCTGCCCCCGGCCTGCTCGCTGGGTCACATACCCCGGTTCAGGGGCATCTATTACATAGGGGTTTATATGATATTAAAGACCCCACGGCTAGTCATCCCCAGCAGACACTCACCGGTCCCGGCTCGGATCCCCGCTTTCTCAGCTCCCACCCTCAGGAATGGCGAATGAAGGCCGTACACGCCCCGCCGTGCGCGCTCCTCGCCGCTTCCGGGAAGGGCCTTACTTCCGCTGGGGCGGCCATCTTGCTACACCCACACAACAAACCCGTTCAGGGAGCGCGGAAAGTCCTTCCTGCCAGTGCCCCCAACGATCTAACGCTTCGTGAATCCCCTTCATATTTAAAGACACAAAAAGGAAAGCGGACAGGGTGCGCTTCACGAAAGCGAATGGAGTCCCAATATGCCGGCCGATAGTGAACACAGAGCGCGCGCCCGCAGGGGGTGGAGCTAAAACTGGACTCTTAATCAAGATGGCGCCGTCCACTCCCGCGTGAACGGCCTTTGTAGAAGCCATGACAGCAGCTCATTCATATACCCCCATTACTCATTTTATTTCTGACCTCATTACCCACCATCCCCCCACCCCAAATTCTCAAAGAATCCTGACCTCAGGCCTCCGTCACCCAAGTACCCCCCCTCCATATATCTCATCTTTTATAAGACTTTATTTAAGCCCCCCAGCCACAAGAAGTATATAAAGGAAGGAGTTACAGACAGCTTGAGTCACTAGAAAATACGTTTATTTAAGGTTTTCGCTGAGAACACTAGTCTTTAAAACATTAAATACAGTTACAAGCTAAGTTACCATTAGCAAGTAAAAACCAAGTGGCCCTAGGCCAAAAACTGCATGAATAACCCGGGCTTTCCAACCAGGCAGCTTGATATAGGAGATTGTAGTGGAGTACAGGCTATTGGAACAGGGCAAACATTTAGCCGTCCCAGCACGTTTTGATGCAATCACCATGGAAACAAATGGAGGGATGCCAACCGCTTCACAGTTCTTGGATTAGGGCTACGTTGGCGGCCTGTAAATGGGGTCCCGGGGGCCCCTTTCCCTTTACAATAGGGAAGAGACAGATGCGTTATGTACAGCAAGAGCTTTGAATCATTGGCACTACGCACGCCCTTCAACGTGATCCTGATCAGAACGGACATGCAGACTCTTCCTTCAAGAACATGAAAGAAATACATTTGGGATTTTCTTTTCTTTTTTTTTTATTATTTTGTAAAGTGAAAAAAAATGAGAACCTGCATACACTCAACAAGTAAAACCCATCCTCTGAACAAATGCATACAAAAAACAGGTCTGCTAAAGAAAAAATAATGCAACTTTACACAAGTTTAAAACCCTATCAGAAATAAAAGCCAAAAAAACAAAAATGCAAGTTGGTAGAAAGGTTCGCTGAGCCGACAGCAGCACGATATATGAGGGAGAATCGATTAGCTGGTGTCCATCTGGGGAGGAAAGAGGCGAGCGTTAGACAGGGAAAATATGGCGGTGCCATCAAAGAGACCCCCCCCTATCATTTACAGCAGCTGTTGCGAGACAACAGCTGCAGCAAACATCCAGCACCTAAACGTTAAGGGGGCTTTTATACGACAGACTGGTAGTTCTGTACCCAGCTCCGATAACCCAGGGGAAGATGTATGGCCGGGACGTGGCGAGAGCCTTGGCCAGGACCCAGCTGTTGATACAGACTGGTTTTCTATAAGAAATAATATGGTTGGATAATAACTGCCAGCCGCCTGACGGAATCTGGATGGTTACTTAGTCTTAAGCGGCCAAGGCTACCTTTTTTTCTCCCTGACAGGTTTAGGAAATGTTGCTTACTCTGGCGTTGTAGGCGTCGAGCTGTGCATCCAGTTCTTCTGCTGAAAGCTGCTGCTTTGTGTTTCTCGCGGCCCCTCGGCCACGGCCTCTGCTCCCGCCTCTGCCCCCTCTCCTAGCGCCAACCGCGCCGCCAAACCCTACAGACGCCCCTCGTGGTCGAACCATGCCGCCCCTTGGCTGACTGTAAGAGAAAGCAAGCGTCAGGCAGAGGTTCCACAATACAGAGCTCTTAAATCCCACCAAGGAAGACACGCACCTCTGTACTGGCCGCCTCTGAGCTTCTATCTGTGACGTGACCAACTGGATGTTCATCGGCCGACCTACAGGAGAAAACCACGTGTTCAGAACACATACATGATGGGGGGGGGGTCGTTTGGACACAATGCCTCAATCGCTTCTATTTCCGTTAACTCACCATCCAGGGGAACTCCGTTATACTGCTTCATAGCCTTCAGCGCATCTGCTTTCCTCTCAAAGTGCACATCGGCCGTGCCTAAACTCCGTCCCGACCGGTCGTAGTGTACAGCGGCCTTCTTCAGGGTCCCAAACTCAGCGAAGAGCTCCTGGACAAAATATATCCGTTATTCTACCAGCACGAGACGCAACGCACCATTCCTTTACTACAACGGAACCGCGGGACCCATTCAATAAACCCGGAACACTAATGTTATGTCGCAATCAAGAGCATAAATGGTTAAAGTACCACTAAAGGGGGCAAATAGAGAAGCTCAGGTCAAGAAGCCACAATGAAGACTTTGCCAATAAGTTACTTTGTAAAGATACTCAAACATAGTTGCACTTTTGGTAGAAACACTTTAACTGATCATATCCCAAGAGGCAGGGCCCTCCTCATTTATTACACTTGTGTACTGCGCTGCAGACTATGATGGCGCTATACAATTCCATGAGAGACATTACACTGCATGGAATACTCACAGCATTCTACTTCCAGCCCTTGTTTATTAATGTAATATGACCCCCCCCCCCTCGGGCCGGACACTCACCTGGATATCCGCATCAGACACCCCGAAGTCCAGGTTGGAGACCAGCAGTTTGCCGCCGGTCTCCACTCCGGCTCCCGCCCCGAATCCGCTGTCAAACAGGTCGTGCTGCCACTTGTCCGGGAGCTGTTTGGGCTGAGATAACAAACATGAGTGAGCGGGAACCCTCAGCCAGCACAAGCAGTAACCGCCAGAAAAAACCCGGACTACCAGGCCCCAGCCAGCCCTGAAGAGGGCCTGAACACAGCCCAAGCCCACCTCCCGTCCCCCCGGAGCGGCAGATCCCGGGGCGGCCCCCTCATCCCCCGCTGCTCAAACCTTCTCAGGCCGGGACCACCCCCGGCTCCACGGTCTGCGCCCTCCGGCTGCTCCGGGATCTCACGGCTCCAGCAGGCCTCTCCGAGCGGCTCCCTCCTCCAGGGGCCTTTCCGCCGCCGGCCCTCCCAGCCGGCCCCCTCTCCCCGCCTCTCCTACCCTGCTGTACGGCGTGGGCCTATTCCTGCCGCCTCGGGTGAGCGAAGGTCTGGTCCGCAGAGAAACTCCGGCCCCACGGCCACCGCCTAATCGAGCACCGGCTCCACCGCGGCCTAGTCCGCCGCGGGCGCCGCGTCCTCCCCGACCCCGGCCGGAGGTACTTCTCTGGGTACGGTTCATCTTGATGATGTCGTCCAGGGACATATCCATCTTGTCCCCCATGCTGGCTACGGTGGCGGGTATCCGGGGTACGGGTGACGTGCTCGGGTGCGGCTTCCGCTCCAACAATACAACGACTGGACTCAACCGCGCTTATATAGCTCCGCCCAGCGAGTTCGCAAGCCTGGGGCGTCACTTCCGCCGCTTGGCGCGCAGGAATGCTGTGCGTTTCACGCCTCGTCGTCACTCACTTGACCATGTGAAATGGTTATGTCAAGCAGGCGCCGTATCAAAGCAAAGCAACGAATGGGTTTCGGGGACAAGATTAGCAAAAACGAATGATACTAAAACATTTCATGAATAAAGTCTGTAACATGAATACCAGCTGGCCACGATTACTACTGGTATATATACCACTGGCACAAATCTTTTAGATTTGGGGACATCTATCTATCTATCTATCTATCTATCTATCTACCTATCTACCTATCTATCTATCTATCTATCTATCTATCTATCTACCTATCTATCTATCTATCTATATATATATATATATATATATATGTACTTTTAAAAAAATGCTGTTGCTATGGCAATTGCCCTACTCTCATTTGTCAGGGATTATCGTGGAACAGCTGCTTCGTACTTTCGGGTTTCATCGTAACCCCCCCCCAACCGCTCCCCCAATGGCTCAGAGACTGAAGGCCGGGAACAGGTGGCCGTATCCATGCCGTAACCCAGTACCGGGCCATGCTGGACATTTAGTGTGTTAACCCTTTGATGTGTCACACAGAGTGCTAGATCTCTGTATATATTTTAGGGTTCTACACAGGATGTTGGGGCGCAGAATTAGGCACAATTTAGCGTAAGCTTGCGAGCCGCTGCCTCTTTTGTGAATGTATCGGTTCGTCTGTCGGCTCTAGTCCCGTAAGACCCTCTGAATGTATGGGCTGTAAGATACGCTACGGCAATTGTTGGCGCCATGTACATTAAATACGCCCCGCATACGCTCAGAACTGTTAAGCAGCAATGCAATCATTCCATTAGGAATGTAAAGTAAAGACAAATTGTGTTACTTCTAGAGGGGAGATAAGACCCTCTCGTTACAGAGCTCAGTAGGAATCCATTACTACTCATATAATAATAATACTCCCCTCCCTCTGTCTGAACTAGACTGTAAGCTCGTTTGAGCCGGGCCCTCCTCACCCGTTGTCTCTTTAAGTCAAGTTGTTATGTTTTATACTACTTGTTATGTCCTGTCCACCCATTGTACAGCGCTACGGAATTTGATGACGCTATATAAAACAATAAATAATAGCTAGAAAACTAAAAGTTGCCCATATCAAAGATGTCTCCCGCCTGCTTCAGCCTGTACAGGAAATTACGTCATCATCAAAAGTGTCCGGAAGGGGCTGATTGTAGAGCAGATGGATTCGTAGACCAGAGTAATCAATAAGATAATATTTTGAACGGTGGGTGTAAATAGGGGGTAGGAGTGAAAATGGGGCAACTGCTATGGGGTAATAGTAACGTTTCCAGCTTTATTTCACAGGCTGACATGAAGGTCCATGTTAAGTCCTGGAACGGAGTGGCCTCCTGGCTGTGGGTGGCTAATGATGAGAACTGTGGGATCTGCAGAATGGCTTTCAATGGCTGCTGTCCAGACTGTGAGTATTTCACTGAAGAGCAGCTCCTCATTGAGTGTCCCTCACCCTGTGCATGCTGAGTGCGAGCTGCCACTCCATGCACGGCATCCCTCACCTCACAGTGCAAGCTGCCACTCTACACACGGCATCCCTCACCCCATATAGCACATTTTGATCTATACCTTGATTTATATATAAATCACAATGTATAGATCAAATGTGCTTTCCTACATAAAATGCGTCTTGTTAAAGCTTCACTTTGGGAATGTGGGAGAAAATCCACATTCATCGACATACAGAAAGTTTTTCAAATTGCCTTTTATTTTCTCGTCCTTATAGATTTCTTTCCTTAAGGGCCACGGAAGGGCCAACAATAACATTTAATGAGCTGCCCTGTCTGTGATATAATATACTCATAAAGATTCCATATTCAATCTAGACTGTAAGCTCCTTTGTTTGCCCATTGTGCAGCGTTATGGAATGTGACGGCGCTATATAAATTAATAAATAATAATGATACTAAAACACTTATGGCAGACTGCACTGGTTGCTATGGTAACTGCCTCAAACATAGTACATTGCCACATTTTTTTATTAGAAATTTGTAATTAAATTAACTTTATTGGCTGGATCGCATATGACTGTACCACCGTTTAGTTAAAATACACATTTTTTTTCCATACAAAGCCCTGGAAATGCTCCAATTTCGTCTTTATTCAGCCAGATGATGGAATTGCACATTTTAGTGAATTAATTAGTTACTGTTTGTGTATACTGTCCATTTGAAACATTGTGTTGTGTATAAACATTATCCTTTCACTTTCGCCGGACCCCTCCCTTATAGACAATCGCCCGTCTCGCTGATGTAAATGGCTTCCTTTCACTAACAGACCCCCCCTTAACCGTTTCACGCCCAGTCTTTGTGACGCCCCTGTTATACGTTATACACGATCCGTAACACCTTTTCATTCATCTATCTGCATACCCCCCCCCCGCTGTGATCTCTCCCTACCTGACCCATTCCCGTTCTGGGGGCCATTAGCATTCCGCTGTTTATGTTTTGTATCCTATTTGTTATTCTTATATTCAGCCAATGCCGTGCTCTGTAATGTAGCCGTATTCTTATAGTATTACACCATCATTTGGTTTGCCCTACTATTTTCGTTTGCTTTCTGGATACAAATATCACGGTCATTTTTTTTAGAAATTTTATTTAAAAATAAAAAATATTGTCTATTAAAATAACATTAAATGGATCAAAAATTCAGCGCAGGCGGGCTTAATGTTGTAAATGATTATTGTAGCTGGAAACGTCTGATTTTTAATAGAATTTCTTCATAGGCGTACCGAGGCCCTTTATCACTCCCATCACTCCTGTGTTCCAATGGCCCTTTATCACTCCCATCACTCCTGTGTTCCAATGGCCCTTTATCACTCCCATCACTCCTGTGTTCCAATGGCCCTTTATCACTCCCATCACTCCTGTGTTCCAATGGCCCTTTATCACTCCCATCACTCCTGTGTTCCAATGGCCCTTTATCACTCCCATCACTCCTGTGTTCCAATGGCCCTTTATCACTCTCACCACTCCTGTGTTCCAATGGCCCTTTATCACTCCCATCACTCCTGTGTTCCAATGGCCCTTTATCACTCCCATCACTCCTGTGTTCCAATGGCCCTTTATCACTCCCATCACTCCCGTGTCCCAATGGCCCTTTATCACTCCCATCACTCCTGTGTTCCAATGGCCCTTTATCACTCCCATCACTCCTGTGTTCCAATGGCCCTTTATCACTCCCATCACTCCTGTGTTCCGATGGCCCTTTATCACTCCCATCACTCCTGTGTTCCAATGGCTCTTTATCACTCCCATCACTCCTGTGTTCCAATGGCCCTTTATCACTCCCATCACTCCTGTGTTCCAATGGCCCTTTATCACTCCCATCACTCCCGTGTCCCAATGGCCCTTTATCACTCCCATCACTCCTGTGTTCCAATGGCCCTTTATCACTCCCATCACTCCTGTGTTCCAATGGCACGTTGTGTTCTCTGATCCAGACTTATGGGGTGAATACCATACAATAAAGAGAATTTATCTTAAAAACGGCGCCGTTCCTGGAGGGAATAATACGTCAAGCAGAGACCTGGGGGCTTTGGGTTCTGTGGGTGTCTGTGACTCTCTCTGCCTGTCTGGGAGTCTCTAACCCCCTTTCCTCACCCTACAGGTAAAGTCCCCGGGGACGACTGCCCCTTGGTGTGGGGTCACTGCTCGCACTGCTTCCACATGCACTGCATCCTGAAATGGCTCAACTCCCAGCAGGTCCAGCAGCACTGCCCCATGTGCCGGCAGGAGTGGAAATTCAAGGAGTGATGGCCGCGCACCGCTCATACGTCTCCCTATCGTCCCCGATCTGTAAATATTCATCGACACTCAGACACCCCGAATCTTCGCGATAAAGACAAGGAACGTTCCGGCAGCTCTCATTCCCGTGGTTTTCTAATAAATATTTCTGTCTGGCGTCTACGATGGCTTATTTCGTATGCATTAGCTGCAGATGAGATGTAGAAATGTCAATCCTCATTCAGCATGCGCATCCATCGTATATAAACCATCGTGATTTGTTACCTGCATCCCATGCCGTGTTTTCTATATTAAGGGCGAGGGAATGCGTCCTCATATTGAAGCCATGCTAATTTCATATCCACGGTGGTTAACGTGCCGCGGGTTACCTGCTCCTGAGACCGTGCTTTGCGTAATATCCTTAAATGAAAGGGTCTATTATATATATATACAAATATATCCACTGAGGATAGGGTTAGGCAACCCCCATCATGCTCAGCCAACCAAAGACCATCAGAGCATGATAGTTGTCATCCACAGCAGATAGAGATGGGTTATCCTTGGTATATCACCATTGGGAAAACCAAGCAAGGCTACCCATAGGGCCAAGTCGGGGGCTCCTGCCAGGTGCCACCCACGGCATTAGAGAGTCGCTGTGGCCCCTGCACGTTCCTAACGTGGGGCCCTAATTTGCTATCCATGGCCGGTGACATCTCCTTCTCTTTTATCCTTGCTATAATGTCTTTTATGTTCAATCACACGCGTGTTTGCTCAGGTTAGATCTATCCGTGTTTCCGAGAACTCCCCAAGTTTTGATCCGATTTCTTTTTTTTTCAATAAAATAATCTGCATTTTCATAAAATTTCCCTTTCATCTCTTTATTAAGCTGTTTATCTTTTGATGGAGATGGAAAGAGAGATTTAGCTCTTTTTTCTCTCTCTTTTTCATCATTCCCTGTCACTTTAAATTTGGCTTTTCCCCCTCTGATGCGTGTTGCGTTCCTTTTGATTTGATTCCGTGTATACCTCGTCGCGGTGAGTCACATGCCGGCGTGTAAATTCATACGAGGGTGAATAGTCTGGAAAGACTCCTATCGGAGACATAACGAAGCGAGGGAGGGGGGAAAAAAATCTATATAAATAAATAAATTCCGAGCGTTGAAAATGAAGCTTGCAAATGATCTTGTAAAAAAATGTTTGGCGGAGGAACAGCTGCGCTCTTCTGTATCAGCGGAGCGGTGAGCGGCTCCGCCAGCTGCGGGGTGAGCGCCCTCCTGGGCAAACGGTTTAATATTTGGGACGTCAGCCGGCGCCCCAACGGGGGCCGCTTAAAAAAAAAAAAAAATAACGATTCTCGTAATAATATAATATGCAGCCGTTCCTGGATGCTTGTAACGTCCTCGCTGATTACAAGCCAGAGATGGCGCTTGTTTCAGGTCCTGAAATGGTTAAAATTAGCCGTGGGCAGCGTCGTGGTTAACCCTTTGTACTCGATTATTCTGCACCCCCTGTGTTAGTAGCTACCGGCAGAAGCTATAAGGCTGTAGATGACCATTTCTGACCTGGGCGATAGACCATGGCTGGTGCCCTCATGAGCAGGTTCTAGAATCCCGTAATTGAGAGCGTTATGAGTGTCAGATGAGACCCCCCCTATGCAAAAGTGAGGAATAGGGGGACCTGAGGAGTAGCCGACCCAAAGGGGCTTGTAAAAAAAAAATAGAAGATCTGCTCTTTTGCGTAGGGATAGAAAACAGTCATGTCCCGGCCAGGTGACAGCCGTGAGTCACTGCCACGGTGACAGTTCTTCTGCATAAAATGAAGAGATAAGAAGGGGTCGATCGATTAGCCGTCGGATTAACTGGAAATGCGCGGCACGGCGTATTGGAAATGATAACGTCGGAATTTTAGAGCGATCGGCGTCCCCGCCTGCGGGCGGAAGGGCGACTTCTTAAATCTATTGCAGTTTAATGCGAGAGACAAATCGATCGGAATTGGGGAAAGTATATGAAAGAATTTACAGATGAGACCGTTTATTTATTTATGTTTCCGGGGGGGTGCGCCCGGTGGGGTACCTCGGTATGAGGCCAGTGGTTGTTGAATAATCTAGCTGGATCGGTCTAAGCGAAGATTGAGTCTTCATCAACCATGAAACCGTTTATTGGGCCAACGTAGAGAAACATAAGAAGTCTCTTCTTCTAGAAAAACCTTAATGAAAGTGGGGTTCTAGAGCAACAAGCTCAGGAGAGAGAGGTGTTCTGGACCAGGCATTACAGAGAAAACTAAGCTCTAGAACGGGCTAGAACATATAACAATGTTCTGCCTGGAAGTATGAGTTCTAGAACAGACTGAAACTTCTGTAGCTAAGTCTGGGTTCTAGGATTGGGTTATAGGACTGAATACAACATTTATAGATAAGACTGTTTTTCTGTAAGTGGCTCACAGAAGTCTAGTTTCTAGGACGGCAAGCTTCTTACAGAAGCCTGGGTTCTAGAACAGACAGCAAGCTTCTTACAGAAGTCTGGTTCTAGAACGGACGGCAAGCTTCTTACAGAAGTCCGGGTTCTAGAATAGACGGCAAGCTTCTTACAGAAGTCTGGTTCTAGAACAGACGGCAAGCTTCTTACAGAAGTCTGGGTTCTAGGCCACTCTACAAGTGTCACATTCCACCCTAAAGTCCTTGAAATCCTACTAGTTACAAAAAAATAACATAGGAAGATGGGCTGAGAACTGGAGCTGATTGCACCTCTTGGATGATCTGTATCTAGAAAATAAAACCCTGTCTGGACCAAGTGAAACGCTCTCTTTCATCCAATGATGTTCTTATCTCCAGAGGCTGATAGATACGGCATGGCTGCGTATGGAGCCGGACTATGTGGGTCACCCTTCACACCGTGTCCGGTATCCACGCTTTATCTCGAACTCTCCGTGTTATCTCCTGCCAGTCACCCTCTATCTGTCACTCGCCAGAGTATTTCCATTTACATTGCCGTGGGCTTCTCACTGATTTAGTGACTATCTCGGAGCTGTCATATATTTAATAAGAAAAACACCAGCCCCCCTCCTTCAGACCTCAGTCCCCTGTCTCTCTACTACTCCCCCCCCCCCGATCTGTCGTTGGCACTCGCTGTAGTCTCCTCTATAAAAGCCAGCGTGGTTCCTCGCTCTCGTAGACCCACTCCTGACAGCTGCTAGCAGGCTCCAGACAGTCATCATGCTCTCTTCAAGTTCTCGCTCCTCTCTCCGCCTCACCCTGCTGTGCAGCGTCCTGGCTCTTCTGCTGTCCTGCCAACGAAGCCACGCGTGGTACAAACAGTCCACCGGCCCCAGCTATTACTCCGTGGGCCGAGCTTCGGGGCTGTTGTCCGGCATCCGCCGGTCACCCGACATTCGCAGGTCCGAGCCTGACAACGGAGACGACAGCACCGAAAACATGGAGGGCAACTTCCTAAACAGCCTGGGAGGACAGAGACAAGGAGCTCTCCTTAAGAGTATGGTGAGTATATTTGGGGACAGAATGGGTTTGAGAGCTCGTTTGGGGGTGAAGACCACGAGTGTGACCTGAAGAATGTGAGCAGGACATGTAGTGAGTGGACGTAAGTTGGGAATACGAGTGTGTGAGAAAAGAATGAGTGTGGGTTGAGGGTAATGAGTGCATGAAGGTGTGAATGAATGGTGGCAACAAGTAGGGGACTGTTCTATGAAGGAGATGTGAGTGAAGATTGACCAAGAAGACAATTTCCATGAGAATTGTGAAAAGTGGATATGTGGGGTGGAGAAAAATGTATAAAAGAAGCATTGGGAACCATGTGACTGTGAGCCAGAAGCCCGGAAAAGTGAGAAAGAGTGTATCTCGGGTAGTATCGGCATTGGGTCATCGTCATGAGCACCAACGTTCCGGGCAAGCTTCTGCTAGACGCAGTCCAGGCAGGGCAGAAGGGGTTAAAAAGTGGGCAAAGAAGAAGGTGAGAGGGAGCGCAGAAGGAAGGAGGAGAACTGCCGAGAACACAAAACATTTTACCCAAAGCGAGGGCAGGAAAGGGAGCTAAAGACGGGGCAGGAACTTTGATAGATGGTCTTCCACAAGGTTCTCGGATGTAGAGCGTAAGAGTGGAATTAGAAATTTCCAAAAATTGCAGATTTTTTCCAATATATGGTTTTTATTTTTTTGCGTGCAACAATATTTTACCCCTTCAGTGCCAGAGGAGAGTGCGATACCCATATCCACAATACCGAACTAACGCCAATGACGTTGATCGAGGTGATGACGTTCTAGGTGACCCAACGTCCTTGAACGGAACCCGGTTGACACTAATGGCGTTTTTTTTTATTTTTTCCCCCGAATTTAAATGTCTCTTTTTTTCACCGCTTTCTGTCTCTCTTGCAGGCGCTGTGCGTCAAAGACGTCTCTCCAAACCTCCACAGCTGCGAGCTTCTCCCCGAGACCTCCAGCACCTTCCAGTGCAAGGCTCAGATTTACCTGTCGCTGGACAGCTCAGACTGCCTGAACCCCTGACCCCCCCACAAGAACCCTAAAGACTCTACGACCCCCTCCCCCCACACCGCGTCCCTCCTGCCCCTCGCTTCCGACGTACCCCTAACGTTTGCTCTGGGGATTAACTCTTTGTGTAGGTTCGTTCCGTATCTGCTGCATTAGAACGCGTTTGTTGAAGAATAAGAATAATAAAATGTTCTCCGTCCGTCCGTCTGTCCTCTGAGCCGATAAATAATATTTGTGGTTAAATAAAGTTTATGATACTTTCACGGCAGAAACTGTGCTCGGCTTTCTTTGTCCTTTCATCGCGATCGCTGTTTTGTGTCACTGAATCTCCAAATAATACAAATGGGGTGGGTGAAATCTGCCGGCAGATCGGCAACTATTCGGCCCCCGTCTGGTCGCCCGTTTCTCCCGCTGTAACGACTCAAACCTTAATCAGTCGTTGGTCTCGTCTTAGATTCAGGAGCCGTATGTCTACCCCATGCGTGTTTAATACCCTCACTGTATTACCCTCTACCACTTCTGCTGGGAGGCTGCTCCACGTATCTACCCACAAAGCAGATATGATGTGGTAAAAAAAAAACATATCCAGAGCACCCCCCAAACTCCAGCTTTCCTCTAAAACTCAATAATAAAAATGCAACTTTGATGACTTTATCTCGTGAGGATAATGAATCCCCAGAATCTGAAACAACATTCCCTTTGATAAACTCTCTCTCTCCCTTTTCTCTTTCTCTATCTCCCGCTTACACTCTTCTCTCTCTCTCCCTCTCTCTGTCTCTCTCCCTCCCTTCCTCTCGCTCCCTTTCTTTCTTTCTTTCTTTCTTTCTTTCTTTCTTTCTTTCTTTCTTTCTTTCTTTCTTTCTTTCTTTCTTTCTTTCTCTTTCTTTCTTTCTTTCTCTCCCTCCCTCTCTTTCTCTCTCTCCCTCTCTCTCCCTCTCTCTCTCTCTCTCTGTCTCTCGGGGTCAGTCATATAATAAAATGAGAAGAAGGAAAGTCATTAAGTTGCTCCGGGGCAGGAATCAGTCGCTGTGCAAACAGACTGCGGGTAATTGAATCAGCGGCGCTCTATTGTGTGATAGTTAAGAATATGGTTATACGGCTTGTGGCACTCGCAGGGTTAAACTTCCACTCATGACTTATTATCAGGAGTGGGTATGACAGCTCCTCAGCCCAAACCCAGTTATATTCTCCGCGTTCCCCTCGTCCCCAATCCGCGAAGCTCCGTCTGCGGCCCCCCCGGCGCGGGGTTTATTCATATTTTATATGATTTTTATCCGCTTGGATTTCCGCCTCATTTAGTTTCCAAGCAACGGAATGAGGACCCCCAAAGAACCCGTTTCTGCCCCCCGCGGGGTCCTCTAACTAACCAGACACCTGCAGGAGAATCCGAGCCAAGCCGGCCCACAGGAGAAATATCCATCCCTAGCATGCAGGAGACTTAGGAGTCGCCGAGCAGTTATTATGCCTGCGCCGCCAACGCCACGCCGAGCTAATACCCAGCCCCCTCCTCGTCTCCGGTAGAGTGCAAGCTCTTATGATCAGGAGCCTGCAGCAAGACGATGGCACACAGGGCTGGACTGGGGGGGGGGCTTTAACCCTCTAGACTGTACGCTCCTGCGCGCAGGGCTCTCCTGTTATTGTCTTATTGTTGTATTAGATACTCATTGTCATGTCCTGTCTACTCGTTGTACTTCGCTATGGAATATGGCGGCGCTATACATGAACCAATCATATTAACCGATATAGAATGCCCTAATCGTACCTCTCTTGTGTAGGTCTACCTGTGCCACACCGGCCAAGTGTCCCTGTTTACTCTGACCAGTCCCTCTTTGAGACCTAAATCCCTGTGCCCCCTCCATCTCGCCTCTCTTTCCTCCCCGGATGCCCCTCTTTTCTAGGAGGTCGGAATGTTTGCTGGGTATGAGGGTATCGCAGGGTTCTACGGCCCTAAAAGCCCTGATAATGTGTATAAAAGAATAAATAACATGTTTGTAAACAAATTGCGTAAACAAAATTCTTCACTCGGATAAATATTTCTCGATGGGTCACAGAAGTGGCATAAATACTTAGTAAAGCCCCACCCACGGCCACACCCCTAACCACGCCCTCTAAAAGAAAAGTGCCATCTGAAATGTCGGGCTGGTTAACCGTTACCATTTCTGCTGGGAGGCTGTTCTACTTATCCACCACAGCAAAAACTACTTTCTTGTATTGTTAGTAAACTCGAGTTGTTGCCGTGAACCTCATGGATATTACTGGTTATTAATAGCGTCGGAGGCAGCCGATTCTCCCCGGTTCGCAGATAATTAGTCACGGAGTTTGTAGATTGAAGAATAAACGTCCCCTGCACCCCCGCCCCTCCCCCGCCCCGGGGACGCTGGTGACATTCTCGGCTCGGCGCTGGCGCGGTGATTAGCAGGCCCGTAACGAGGGTCACGGTGAATCTAATGCTCTCCTCTAATCATCAGATCAATTCCCAGGCAATTTTCCACTTTCTGATTTGAATAACTGAGAAAACAGCAAATTAACGGAGAAAAGACGATACCTTGAGAGATCGGGGCGGAAAAAGAGGGGGCGGGGGGGGACCAGGGAAAATAATCATCTAACGGACGGAGGGTTAAAGCTCTGAAAATATAATACAATATAATAATAAAAAATAATAAACATTATAGGGTGGGATGCGGGGCAAAAAACGAGAGGGGGCAAAAGGAACGAAGGTCGAGAAAGGAAAGGGAGTGAAGGGTAATTAGGATTTTTAACCCCTTGTTTTATGCCGCTTATGTCCATACCTGGGAACTCTCACAGTTTTTGCCCCGGTCTCAGGGTGGAGGGGCAGATTCTGAGGGTCACACAGTCTGGATCTGACCCCTTCCTATTCTCCCCCATCATAAATAGATGGGGGCTCTGGCTACCCGGAGCCTACTCTTGCGGGGCACTCTTGGCCACTGACCTTGGTGGGCGTTCCCGCAGATGTTCCTGCTGCTGTCAGTGGGCGTACCCTACAACACCCCCTTTTAAAGAGGAAGTGGGTGGGGAGAGGGGCGTGTCAGGATCCCGCTTCTGGTACCCGGAGGACCCGGAGCCTCCCCAGGTATGTCTGTAAGACTCCCCGTTGGCCAGTTTTCTCCCAGTATGTTATGGTTGATATCCCTGCTTGAATGCAGGTGACCCAATTACGCGTAAAAGCTCTGGCCCCACAGTCACCGCGATATGACGGCCGCGCCGGCTTATGGCATTTTCCGGGCTGTCGGACCCCCGGCTGTAAGCCTTTGGACCCAGCTTTCCTTCAGCAGCACAAACCCTTGGATGATTAAAGACAAGCGAGTGGATAGAGCTCAGTAATTATAGTACCGGATTAAATGCCATCACGCTCTGGGAGTGTTTTTCCTCCCCGGGATATTAAAGCAGCTTCGGTATCTGTTTAGAAATGCCGCCGTTTACTTGCCGGAGACTCTGGAAACCCTGAGCTTGGCCCGGACTCCCTCCCATCACGATTCAACTCCCTTCACCCTCATCCAACGTGACGGGGGGGGGGGGGGGGTCTGATCGACACTAACAGCCGAGCCAAACGAGCCCCCAGCAACAAACAGCCCCCCCCACCATAAATAATTCAGCATTTCCACCTATGTTAGTAACTACCCCCCCGGGGGCTTTTGTTTTCCGCGAAGAGTAAAAGCGCATCTGACTGCTTTACCTTTTAATTACCACAGCTGTCAGAGAGCGTTACCGAGCAGAGAGAGAGAGAGACCGAGGAGGTCTCCCCCGTCACGCAGACAGCGGGCGCGTCTCGTCGCCATTTAGTAGACGTGGGTGGGAAGCGACGGCTAACGTGCTTCAGATCATCGCTCGAGTTGTGATGTCAGGATATTCATCGTTAGGGGCCGCGTTACCATTACAATTAACCCCCCGAATGCCAGAGAGCTGCCAGCCTATCCTGTAAAGCGCCCTCTCTACCCCACAAACTGCGCGGACCCAGACAACCAATTAGAACTCTTTAATTTAAAACGCATACATAAGACGGGTCTCCGGTGAGCCCGGGGGGGGGGGTTGCTTAAAATCACGTAGTCACAAGTTGCCAGTTCGGGACCCCCCTAGTAATGACTGTTGGGGGGGGGTGTTAGGTGGGCAGCAGCAGCTAATAAGACATCCCAGTCCCTGTGAGTTGGGACGATGGGTCAGGATGGAGGGCGAGACTTGTTAATGGTGGGGCATCCTGATACAGGGTTTGGTGCAAGGACCCTGATTAAAGGGCATTTCGAGGTACAGGTGCCTGGTGCAGTTTAGTTGTGCTGATAGTCGCTGACCGGCGGAGGGCAGGGTCTACAGGTAATGAGCGAGGGGCTTCTGGCTCTTGCACCTCCCGGATCGTACCAGGGCCTTATTGCTCTTCCCCTTCAATAATCCTTTCCTGTCTCTGTTGGGCTTCGTAGACCGCAAGCTCCTTGGCTTCCTTCTTCTGGTTTCGAGCCTCGTACTCCAACCTGCGAGGAAGAGCATAAGCAGGCTTAAGGTGGGCGGACATCACATACAACCCATGGGCATCCTCTAAAGTCACCGGGAATTCTCACGCAGAGAGAATAACGACGTTTTGGAGGATTAAGTTAATACTTTTGAAAAAGTTGGATGGCCTTCAAGCCAAAGCATGCATTTAGGGTACGACCAATTTAAAGGGACAACGGACCTGTTCTTTATTATTCTCTGAACGATGTCATCCGTGGTCAGGTTGTTCCCGCTGTCCACTGTCCGGAATATTCCACGCCTTTTGGGTTCCTGAGAAACAGAGAGAAAGAACTCCCTTAAGGAATGGAGAATGCTTAGAGTTATCACGAACGACTGTGATGGACTACCTTCATCACATAATATCACCTCTGGGTGAAGAAGAGAAAAGTTGGGAGAGACGGGTCATTGGGACAGGCCAAAGCATAAGAACAAAGTCTGGTTCAGGGGCAAAAAGACTGATGGGTGAAGACTTACTCCATATGGGTCAGATCCATCCTTATCAGGCAGAACTTCTGTCTTTCCGTGACAAACAATGTCAACCTGAGAGGAAGAACCATGAAGAACATTGTATCAAATGTCTTCTACTCCATTCTACCCAAACCTCTCTGTCCCACAGCCCCTGGTCTTTTACGAGTAACCCACCTTAAAATGATCGATCAGGTCTGCAGTCACAGAATATGGAGCCCCAATGACTACCTCAGAGACGTACTGCGTGGAGGAGGGACAAAAGTGTGATCAGAAGAGGCGAGATGGAGATGGGTATTTAATCCTACTTTTAGGATAAAGATGGCGAGAATTGGAAGCCAATGGAAACTGTGGAGCTCACCCTGCAGGCCAGGACACTCAGTGTCCTCTCATGGATGTTCATGATGGGATAATTCTTTCTCTTGTAGTGGTTGACCTCCTGGAAAGGAAAGGTTAGAGAGTTGACCTTGATGTAAAGAGAAGAACCAACGATACAGCGGTACGGAAAGTGGAGAAATGATGGGCCACTCGTGGAGGTAGCTGGACCTTGTGTCTAAAAGGGTCCTTCTAGATGCAGCACCTGAATGATGAAAAAATGATTTCCCCACTATATATTCTTTTTTTTTCTGAAAAAGAGAAATATCAGATTAAGAACCCTTCCCTCCTGGTTCTTAGATCAAAAGGGCATTGGGATCTCAACCATTCAAGTCAACATCCATGTCCAGAGAAGGACATTGAGGTATGGAACGTGGGGTGTGTTGGAGTGTTCTAGAAGTTTAAAGACTGGGCCCTCCATTGCTGGTTTCTGCTACTGGATGATGTCATTGGAAATATCACCTGGTCGAAATGGAGCCCCGCAATGACGTAAGGTTTGGAAGCCAAACTGTGCACCTTCTCGAGAAAATCTATATGTCCGATATCTGCAGGAAGGTGTTAAGGGAACGTTGGAGAAAGCAAGGAACATGATGAGGGCAAGAACGGAGATGAAAGATGGAAGAACTATAGAGCGAGAGATTAAAGGTATCATTTGGGCTGAAAATCAATCCTTCAGAGGGTTCACAGGTAGGGAAAGAGCCAGCGAGATGACTCGAGGAAGGGTGAGATGTGGTGGAGAGATGAGACGGTCCAGGGATGGTGAGGTAATTGTCGTAAAAGGATACGAAAAAGATCAAAGGCTCCAGCAACATAAATGATGGTATCTCCAGGCTCAGGATCCTTCCCGGAGGCAAACTGCATAATCTTTTGTGAGGTCTGGAGGAACTGAGACACCCCTGTCCAAGGACTGCGGCCCCGAGGGTCCTGCACGGGAAACAGAGAAACATCAGAGAACATCCTTCCCTCTCCTCCAGGGGGCGCAATGTAGACACTAAAGGCCTTAAGTAAAGTAATAAAATATACTAATATACTAATCACAACATTTCAAGCCACGTAGAGGCGGACAGGTATATCCTGCAGGCGTTTGGGTTTTTCCGACTATGGGATCTATCAGGTTCCAGCAGATGCTAACATCAGAGACAGAAATTCCAGGAAAACCGTTTTTTGGATCCACCCAGGCTGAAGTCAGAAGCGATATTTCCTTGAGGATGGACGTCGGGACCCTGACGTACTAACCATCGATCACAAGCTGCATCCCCAGCCCATAATTTGGACAACACAGCGTTTTCTAGATTTCTGTCTCTTAAGAAAAAATTCTGCGGTAATATAACAGATGCCGGTTATCTCTCGTCGTCAGAAGCGCCAAAATAAGAGTTTATCCACAGACTACCACTAGAGGGCAGTGACAGTGAGAGAGACAACGGCAGATGCTGATAGGTCCAATAAACACAATCGTTTGATCTATACATACCTTCCCAAAATTGTCTCTGTGCTGCTGATAATCTAACGTGGCTTCCTTCAAGAGAAAAACGTGGTCAGAGCCTCAACCTACCCACGTACCACACGTCCTCAATACAAAGCGTTACACTCCCACGTTCCGGATCACACAGCCACACATCCTACCTGCGCCATGTTCCCCCAGTACCTTGTGTCCCACCAGCCATATCACAGCTCTCCACCTTCACTTGGTAAAGTGTTCCCTCTGAGGTGAGCGTTCTAGCGGAAAACCTCATAGCTTATTCTTGACCTGCCGTCTGTAGGAGGGACCCTCGCTCCAAGCCACATTGCCCCACCCGGGATTGTCTCCGCAAAGTATTCCCCCCCCCAAAAGTGACCACCCCGTGCCCAGAGGCCAAAGGGCAACTCACTATACTGTGATGAGCCTTAGTCATGAGCAACATCCGTCCCACCAGGTCTGTTGTGGAGACTCCCTGTGTGCGCTGACACTCCCTGAAATAAAGAGACCACGTGAAGACCATGCGAGTGCTCCATGACGCGCCTTCTTATACCGGCCACGACCACTGACCTGTATCGTCCCTTCCTACTGACCTGTATCGTCCAGCCTTCTTCACCTCTTCGTAGGTATCCTTACCATCTACTGTCAGAGTGATGTCGTCTACGGGGGAACAAGACAGGAGTAAAATGGAGTGGTGAGTAGAGCGCCGTCACAATCTCTAAGCTCCTGGCGTGGTTGTCAGAAGCGAGGGAGAACGCTAGTACCCCAAACGCCACATCATGCAGTTCCCATGTGTCTAGACCCACTGCCCCAGAACCCCAATGTAACGTTGTTTAACTGAAGAAAGCAGCAGGAACGTTCCATTGGTTCCCATAGCGACTGCTCCACTTTCAGTTCTTTGCACCACAATTGCTCTTTACACATAAACCCCCCAACGTGAGCATGTTTGGTCAAAACGTCATGGTACGGTTGCCCCCCGTGACACCCCGTCTTCTCTGTAAGACCGATCCCATTTCACGTACTTCCATGGACGCAGAAGTCACAGTTGTGCTTGTCCAGGGTGTCCAAAGTGGTTACGTACGGAGCCCCGGGGACTATCTCATCCACCCATTTGATCGCCCGCACCATCTTGTATCTCTCTTCTTGAGTGAAGACCGGGGGACCTTTGTGACGGGAAATTTCCTCTAAACACAGAAACATAGTTAGAGAAAACCTCAGGTGCCACCAAGAGCGAGACTCACAAAGAAGACAGAAGATGAGGTAGAAGTTCCATTGTGGGAGTGAAGAAGGTTCTGAAACCAGATGACACCAATATGGCGCAGATAGAATCAATGAATGACACACAACGCTAGGGGGATGGGATAAAGGAGCTGAGACTTGGCCCTCTATGTAGGGGAAAAAAAGTTGGCCATGTCCATCAAGGACTTCTTATCACTCGGAGAACAAAATAACCCCTAAATATTGTGAAACGTTCGATAAGTCACCAAATCACCGCGACACGGAAACAAGGTCACAGATTTCACATCGCCCTGAGCCTTGGATATAACGATAAAGGTTATTGCTTGGGCGAGGTCCACCTCGTTCCTCGCCACTGAGGTCAACGAGCCACCGGCCAATCGCAGAGCGGCTTTCATCAACGGCTCGGAAAATGTTACTTTGATTGTATCATGGATTCGTATGGCAATAGATGAAATACATTGGGGGGGAGAATTCTACTGTTAACTCTTAACGCTCTTACCATCTGTATGCACCCCGACAATCAGGTAATCCCCCATGGCCCGTGCTTGGCGTAGTTGGTTGGAATGCCCATAATGCACCATGTCATAGCTGAGAAAAGGAAAAACAAAGAAGTGCTACTGTGATGACCGGCTCATGGTGGCGACCCAATGGTTCTAATAATGGTCAAGGCGTAAAGATATTCTGAATGGAGTCACCTGTACTCAAGCAGGGATTTCAGCTGTGATACAGCAGCCCTGACATTGGCATAAACAATGGAGGCTCTAGGGCAAGTTGTGAATGAGTTCCCAGGAGCAGAAATAACTTTTGTTATTAAGCAACATACAAACGCGGAAACGGCGGCGAGAGAGATTTCCGCACGATGGCAGAACATTGTTTGCTTTGACAAGAAGCCGGGGGAAGCATATTTCCCTTGCACGCTCCACTTCCTGTTGATAAATCAGCTTCCTGCTCAGCGCGCACACCTTATTGGAAAAGGTTTTTGGCAATGGATGTCTGACCACCTCTGGCCGGAGAGACGGGGTACACGTGGAACTGGCCGGCCTCGTTCCCTGCAGACATCGCTCCCCCGTTGAAGGGGACCCTGCCGCCTTTACAAACACCGTTGGCCTCCTTCTTATTTGTCGGATTATTCCTCCTCCTCGGCTCCCCTCCCCGGCCGATGGAATCTGATATCTCAGAGCAGCACTGGAGTACTTCCAAAGAGGTTACATGAGGACAAGTGAATAAATCCCCTGCGCTGGTAGGAAACGGCACAGGGAGGGCCCCCGGAGAGGCCGACTGGCCCCTTCCCCAAAAATCATTTTTAAAACCCAAAGGGAGGGAGACGGCGACCTCTAAGCCGATACTTTATAGAGTAATTCTTTGAGTATTTTGAAGGTTCTGTTCTCTCGCTCTGTCCGGCCCTCGGCGCTCTTGTTTTCATCGTCTGTTGTTTTTACCACGGCTGAAAGGAACCTGAAACTGGATCAACTACTCTACAGCCCCAGGCAGCGGGTTAGTGCGGGGACAGGGGGGCAATAAAACTCCACTCATTTGTTATAGAATGCGCACAGATTTATACCATTCCCACCGAATGTTCAGCAACATTCTAAATCTGTTTACAAACAAAAGTAAACAAAGCAGGACAATGGCGTTGCCACGGAGCCGCTTCCAGAGCATTAGAGCGCGCTGCGGCCAATCGGCTCGCATTTAATGCAGTATTAAATTATTTAAGCGAGCCGGTGGGACGGAATAAACTGCTGCGTGTTTACTGAGAAGCAGCAGAACGGCACAAAGGTCGGCATCACATGACACGTAGCTGGTGAGCGTGTAGCCTGACCCATGATACAGGGATAAACGTGATACATGGGACCCGGTCACGACACCCAGGCTGCAGCAGCATCACGATTCTGGGCAGTTACACCTGTAATAGCATCCTGTAGCCTGGGTGAGAGGGTGGTAGCTAAGCGGAGCTGTCTCCCAGCAGAAGCGGTAGAGGGTGATACAGTGAGGGCATTAAACATGCATGGGGTAGACATCCGGCTCCTGAATCTAAGACGAGACCAACGACTGATTAAGGTTTAACTATTTACAGCAGGAGAACCGGGTGACTAGACGGGGGCCGAATGGGGCCGATGTGCTGCCACTGAGGACACAGACAGGTCACAGGGAGAGACCCCCCCCCATGTGACATACAGAACCAGCAGCTGCCCCAACTGGTAAAGATTCTGTACTTCTTATCCCTCCCCACTTGGCAAATTGTCAACTTTTTGGGTAATATTCTTTTTTTCGCTCTATTGAATAAAACCGATGAACAGGTAAAAAAAAAAAAATTTAAACCCACAAAATAGCTTTACATCAGAGGAGCAACAAAACATATATTACATTAAAAACACTTAACCCCCCGGATTTCCCAGGTTAACCCTTTGCGAATGGACCTGCTCGGGCACCATTGCATTTCTGCTGCCCACTACTGGCACACCAATCCTCTTCCAGCACGCAACTAGTTAAAGCACAATCCATCCCAGAGTCCGGTGCCGGTTAAAGTGCGTGTGAAGAGGGGGTTAACGGACAGGGAACCGATCTAATACCGGGAATGTAACCTTAATGTCTCACCAGCCATCGCACCACACCCGAATCGGCCTGCGCCCGGGATCCCGCTCTGGGGTGGAGCCGCTGTGCCCGTTCCGTATCATCCCGGATTGAGAGAAGTGTCAAGAAACCGGAAGCAGCAGCAAACCCCCACAGGCCGCGCCCCAGGAAGTGACGCGCGCAACTGGCATAGAAACCACAGAGGCATACAAAACAACAGAGCAGCCATCTTTACTGTGGGCAGACATTACAAAGAGGCACCAGCCCCCTTTCAACCCAAACACTTTAAATAATACATTTTCGGTAAAAAAAAAAAGGAACAAATGTCCATAATGTGCAGATTTAAGAGTCCCATTATCATCTTTTCTTCTTCCTCCCCTTGGTGCATCCTTTACCAAACCAGCCCCCGTTCAGAGGCTCCTTGGAAGGTGTAGAGGTCTGTAACAGAGGGTCCTTCTCATGTAGAACAGGCATTATTGGTCGGCGACTGTGGCTGCCTTCTTCCCCGGGGCGTAGAGGTACCGCCGTCGAAAAGATCGGATCCAGAGACCTACAATAAAAAAAAAAAAGGAAAGAGGACTTCAATATAGTAGAGAGAGAAGTGGGCGAGAGAGAGAGGGGAGGAAAAACATTACATAGAGCACCATCTTTTGAAAGATGGTGACCTTTAGTAAAAAGGAGAAAGAAGATCCAAAGTGGCTACAGATACCTGTCATATTCCGGAACATCCAGGTTCAACTCATTCATCACGAGCTGCATGACTTCATCACACTTCCCATTAAGCTTCAAGGTAGCCATGGAGTCTTTGGGCGTCCACTGAGAGGAAGAGAAGGAGGAGGAAGAGGAAGAAGAAGAAGACATCACTGTAACGCAACCATCCAGGCATCGCCACAAAACGCTAGCCAGCAGCCCACCAGACTCATCCCGCCCTACCTGTAAATTCACGATGTAGAGCTTGGGGCGCTTTGCCAGCGGTTTGTTCATACCCCACAGGCAGCGATATTTCTTCAGTACCTGGCGAGACAGAGTTAAGTGAATACGGATTAGATACGTTACTGCGGACAGGGGGGTATTTATAAGGCCAGCGTCAGGAGGGGATCATAAAGCACGAGTACTAAGCAGTGTGATCTGTACTTTGTTGCCCGGCGACGTACGAATGAAGAACAATAATGACCGTACCTTCAGACTCGAGCCCAGACACAGAATGACGTCAGCCCGTTCCGCGGCTTCCGTTGCCCCTGCCCAGTTCAGCGGCTGCGGCAGTTTGCCCCGTTCTCCAAAGTGCACGATGGAGTCGCGGAGCTCCCCTCCGCATTTGTGGCAGAAGCGGCCGGTACCATGCTTATGGAGAGCCGTGCGCTCCGTCACATCAAACAATCGCACGTACTCTCTATCCGGGGAGCAGGAAGTGCACACCTGAGACAGAGGAAAAGCGCGCGTTACCCAGAGTGCCTGGCTTTTACACGTGCAGAGGAGACGGGACGCTGCACACGCACGGCCCTCAACTCACCTCTATGTACATGTTCCCGTGCACCTCGGAGGTTGCTGCTCGGGGTAACCCGCTGCGTAAGTGAAGCCCGTCGCAGTTTTGTGACACCACATGCTGGACCTACATGGAGCAGTCCACGGATAAGCGAGACAACATCTGGCATTTAAGCAAGCGAAAGCAATCTGCCGTGAGCCGCGCGGATCTGGTTAAACAAGCCACGCCACATACTGAGGGGCCTACAGGGCCACTGTGCGGAAGAGCCCACGGCAATGGGAGTGTTAATTAGTATTTAAAACGTGAGAAGGGTAAACAAGCAGGAGGAAGAGCCCCCAGTGAGCCTGAACGTGGCAGCAGCTGGCATAGAGTGAAGCCCTCCGGCTATCGCTAGACTACAAACCCCGGCAGCCGTCAGAGCTCCGTACGGAGCGGCGTTTCTCCCGGAGATGGAGATCTGCCCGCCGTTACTCTACAGGGCGAGAGGCAAAGAGAGAAAAGAGCCTTACCAGTCCGGCACTGTGGAGCCGGGCGATGGACATGTGCGTGAAGGTTGGTTGGGCTTCGCTTAGATCCCCCGAGCTAACGAGGGGAAGAGAGAAAAACACACGTCACAGCCGCGTGAACGCAACACATTCAGGAGCTTTGGTGACATTCGTGGCTCGGCTGAGAGTGGTTTGACTCGACAGCCAGCGATCAGCTGCAAACACTGCCCTGTTAGCCAGTTAGAGCCCCTTACTTACGAAGGGCTTATGAGATACAACTACTGACAGACAGACAGACAGACACACACACTACCATTCAAAAGTTTGGGGTCACTCAGAAATGTCCTTGGTTTTAAAAGAAAAGCTAATTTTTGCCATTAAAATCACATTAAATGGATGAGAAAGCCAACGGAGACGGGGGTTAATGTTGTAAATTATTATTGTAGCTGGAAATGGCTTATTTTGAATGGAATCTCCAATGGCCCTTTATCACTCCCATCACTCCTGTGTTCCAATGGCCCTTTATCACTCCCATCACTCCTGTGTTCCAATGGCCCTTTATCACTCCCATCACTCCTGTGTTCCAATGGCCCTTTATCACTCCCATCATTCCAGGGTTCCAAGGGCCCTTTAATTTCCCGGTTTTCCATTAAGAAAAGCTGAGTGACCCCCAAACTGCTTGAACGTCAGGGTTAGGAGATTTACGCACACAGACATGTATACAAATTGTCACTCGGACAGCACGCAATACATGGAAATTCTGCATTGTCAAAATCTACCCCGCAATCTCTAATATATTATGCTTTTATTTTCATTTTAAATGACAACGTAGCGGCATTGCCTCCGCTGAGGTTTTAGATAGAGCACCGACTCTAACAATAGGTAAACCCCCAATGTGTATTAAATCATTTTATAGGTGGCAATTCTCTCTATCACATTAGGGGAAAAAAGCCACCAAGGGGGTGAATGTCAGCGTCTCCTCACCTCACACTCTTCCCCTTATTCAGCAATGTCCACACACCACGTGGACCCCTGTAATCTGGGATAGCAGCTGCCTGTGGAAAGCAAGGGGACAGGTTGCATTACACACTAACCCCTTCCAATGATCACCGTGGCCTAGTCTGTCTGCCACTTCACTGCACCGGCGGCAATTCTCTGTTATCTCGATCCCCACAATCGTAACTCCGACCGGCCCGCTATCCTTACCGTGCTGATGCCGGCTCCGGTGTAGATCACCAAGTTTTTTGCTCTCCGGACAGCGTCTGCCAACAGCAGAACCTTCTCACGGAGTAACTCTGCCTCATCAACCACCTAAAGAGGAGAAACATAGATGATGCCTCTACTGGCAAGACTTTTCTAGGAGAACAAGTAGAATCACGTGCCAAGCTGGCAGAAAGATACGCGACTCTATCCACCCACGGTAGAAGTCACCAGGCCACCACATCTCTGCTTTACAGAATATAAGTGCAAATAAGCAGAAGTTGGGTTTTGTGGAGGATTCCAAAGATCAGGGTCCTTTACAGCATCGCCTGGGTCAATGAGATGTCTCCTGACTGGATGCCCCAAGACAGGGGCCGACAGGGCTTCTATTGGCAGGACCCCATCTGGCTGTCATGTTCATCCAATGAAGAGCACCCAGATCAAGGAGGTGCCACGAGATGCTGTCACTTCAACCAACGCCAAGGGGGCACATCCAGCACCTCTACAGCTGGGGCACCCCGACCTGGCAGATTAACCACCAAGGACCCCTAAAATGAGAGGTGGGCGCTGCACCCCACAACAAGCCAGAGGAGATCCCACCAACACCCCTCAGACCTGGGGCATTAACGCACCGACCAAACCCCTGCACCCTCCAGCCACTTCCCTAGGAGCTCAGTCCACGATCACCACCCAGCACCCTGGACTGACCTCCAGCTCCCGGTGCCGCTGCCTCTCCCTCAGCTGGATGAGCCGCTCCAGCTCCCGCACCAGTTCCCGGCAGCTGCCCAGCAGCTCCTTCTCCGCGGGGCTCCTCTCATCCGCCGGCTTCCGCAGGATCCGGGTAACCTGCAGACAGACACCGTGAGACTCGGGGACCGCTTCCTTCCGACCCCCCCTCCTCACACCGGGCCCAAATTACCTGCGAGCGGAGGCCCCGGGACATCTCCCGACGTAAGATTTCCTCCCGGGCTTCCGCTTTCCGCTCCGCTCGACCCATTTTACCGGTAACTTTTCACAACAGCTTCACTTCCTCTTCCGGAAAACGAGCGTCTGAGCCCTAGACACATGAATGAACACCGAGCACAAACAACCATTCCATCGAAATGTCGCCATTCCTGAGGGAACAAGCGTATCGATCGGCCATCTTTCCGTAGGCCGAACTTCATACAACTCTATGGGGCTATGACTCCAACAAAATGGAGACCGACAAGGGCGACAAAAGCAGTAGTGTTGGTTTATGTGTGTTTAAAACTCGGGTTGACAATGGCCAGCCAAAATATTATTATTATTATTATTATTATATATTTATTGTTTTTATAAAAACATTCACATTTTATCCCTATTCTTATAGCAGTTTGAGGTTTTACCCTAATTACCCCCACATCAAGATATTTTCACTCTTTGGTTTAACACACGATGGGCGCTCAGTATATCTGGCAACCTTGGGACCCCGGAGCCCCTTTTAAGATTAACCCTTTAATAGCCCACTGTGAAGATTCTATGTAGGGACTCGTGTTACCAAATGGCTCTAAAACCAGCGCTGATGGAAACCTTGATTCGTCATGATTGAAAGATACACCTGAGTTACCTGCATTCAAGCAGGGAGATCTGGAAGTCTTATATATGATCACAGCGGTGAGCAATAACCCCGGGATATGCAGCAGCGCTGAGACCCCATGACGCCCAATCACATTGCCTCGAGTCGCTTAACTTTTAAAAAGTGTTTTATTGACATTATACAAAATAAAATAGACCTTATATCAAACATACACTATATACAGCAGAGGGCAGAACACCTGTCTTCAAGGAGCCCCAAGGATAAGATCCTCAGCACTGTAGCCGGGTGGCTATAAGCGTCCTCTGCGAGATCTTAAGGAGTCCTGAAGACAGAGGCCGGACACCCAGTATATATATAATAAATTAACACCATATAGACTTTACTCTTATCTACAGACGCAAAATGCTACAATAATTTAGCAATAAATACCGGAGACGCCTCTGTGCTGCGGCCCCCGCCGGTCACACGGAGGGTCTCGGTGGGTCGCGCAGGACCGTTCTCACCCGCGGGACCATAAATAAACCAACGCACATCGAAACATTCCCGGGTTTAGGGTTTGGAGACGAGGTAAAGAAACGCACTTCGGAGCGGAGCGAGGGGAGTATCGGATTTCCGGTGGGCATCCACGGTGCTTTGAATTGGGTGGTGGGGGGCCGTTGCTTCACCACCGTGTAACTGCTATGGGGGGGTTATATTATACAGCCCAGCGTCCCTGCATTAAAAGATGGGACCGGAATGGTGGATCCGCTGAGTACTCCCATACCTCCCAAGTGCCCCGCTTTTCACAGGACAGTCACGATTGTTAAGCGCTCTTGCGCTGCCCCACTGAGCACCATGAAGTGGATAAGGCCCATTTCCACTTCTATCAAAGACCCCAAGAGAGGACCCTCGACGCTGACACCTGAAACGTTGAAGGGTACGATCACAGCTCACATCATCAACACGGGAGATAACAACGAACAGGCAGCAACTACCGGCGTTACCATGGCAACAGATCCATATCTGTATTCAAGTCAGTTTCATGGCGACCTCACGCGGTATCAACACCGACATCAGAGCCTGTGCCGGCTCATCTCACTGCCTTGGCTTAGGGTGCTGGGATTTGTAGTAGAAGCTGCGGGGGCCCCCGGGGGCCGCACAGTCCCGACCTGAAGCTTGATACAGTTTGACTCCCCACTTTACACACCAAAAAAAAAAACTATCACAGCAATAGTCACAATCCCACCGGCGACAATGTTCGACCTGACGCCATCGAACTGTACACAGACAACACTGCACGCGGTGACATCACAAGTACGCACCGTTCCCCGACGTGACATCACAAGTACGCACCGTTCCACGACGAGCCCGACGTGACATCACTACGCAACGGCTCATAAGCTACATACTGTCACGAAATCACAGGACGAACCCACAAGCGGCACGGTCCGCAGCCATGGCACGACACACACGCCGGCGGCACGACACACACGCCGGCGGCACGACGCACACGCCGGCGGCACGACACACACGCCGACGGCACCCAACGACTGGCACCAAGGTCACGTTACGCAAACACCACATACGCCACTTGGCAAAGGTAGACGCGGATCCACTAACACACACATGACACGTGATCACACACTCACGCTCACACCTGGTCTTCCAATAGTGAAACCCTATAACTAACAAGCAAGCTCACCCCCCCCCCCCGGAGGGCCGGGGGCCGGACTAAGCGTGGTGGGCGCTGCCTTCACAATGAGCGGTCGCATGAAAGCGCGGCCAGGCAGAGACCCCTCACCGTACGTCACCGGTCCTTTGTGGTGACCCAACTGGGCCGAGTCTCCACCGGTTCATGAGCCGGAGATGAGGAGCCCTCTATCTGGCCTATGTAATGTTATGTGCTTGGGAGGCGGTGGACCAAACCATGCCGACCCCCCCCCGTCCATCGCACCGTCTATGACCGAGCGTCTGTCTTGGATTTGACTATGGTGATTACACTGGTGGCGGCCACCTTGGCTGGGACGAGAGGCCTGATGCCGGGAGTAAAAGGCCCCCCCCTCGGAGAGTTGACGGGACTGCGCGCCACAGAGCGGGCAAAGTTTTGGAGCGCCTCGTATTTGGAGCGCAGGGAGTCGAGTTCGAGGCGCATGCTGGCGTTCTCAGACGCCAGCTTCTCCACCTCCTGCTGGAGCTCGGCCTTCTGCTTCTCCAGCTCCTCCTTCTGGGTGACGCGTTTCACCCGGCAGCTGGCCGCGTAGCCCCGGTTCTTGAGGGTGCGCCTGCGCTGCTTCAGCTGGATGATCTCCTCCTTGGAGAGGCCTCTGAGATGCTGGTTCAGCTCCCGTACGGACATGGTGACCAGTTCCTCGTCCGTAAGGCTCGTGCCATTCTCTCCCGGCTCCCGCTTCACCTGCAAGCAAAGACAACGCGGGTCAACATGGGGCCTGCGGGTCAGACGGCGGGGGGGCCTGCGGGTCAGACGGCGGGGGGGGCCTGCGGGTCAGACGGCGGGGGGGCCTGCGGGTCAGGCGGTGGGGGGCCTGCGGGTCAGACAGCGGGGGGCTCGCCAGCTCATTTACCTTCAGGGCTTTGCTGTTGCCTTTGCTGAGGGTCGTCATAACCTGGGAACCTCGTGTCGGCAAACTATAAACGGGGAGAAAAAAGCAGACAGTGAGAGCCACCTCCAAACCCCCATGGACACATCAGCTGCTCCCACTTACTCGCTGAGGGGGTCTCCCACTCACCCTCACACCATCCGCGTATCAGACGCTAGCACACGGGAACACGTGTGAGCGAGACGCGTTTACACATACATGATGCACATATATAAATACATACATTTGCTATTCAACACACGCGTGTGCAGCTCGGAAGCCGGTTCCTAAAACACGGAGTCCGTGGACGGCTTTACAAAAGGAGAAGCCCAAAACCCTTTAACCCTTCAAGACCTGGCGTGAAAATAACATTTAAACTTCTCTCTCAGCTTAGTTTATGATGTCATAGTTTCAGGCAGTGTAAATAAATAACAGAAACATAGAATCTGCCGGCAGATCGGCCCTATTCGGCCCGTGTGGTCGCCCATCAAACCTTAATCAGTCGATGGTCTCGTCTTAGATTCAGGAGCAGTATGTCTATCCCATGCATGTTTAATCCCCTCGCTGTATTACCCTCTACCACTTCTGCTGGGAGGCTGTTCCACTTATCTACCACGGCCTCTTTTGTTCAACCAAATAAAAGTAGAATTAATTTCAAATTCTCCCGGAGTGTTCGGATGACATCAGAAATGGGGAATGTTGTATATTTTGTATTAAAATACATTACTTTTCATTTAAAAGTCATTTAAAAGTGACAAGACCCCCCAGGATATTCGCAGAGTGATGTTTACACCCGCAGGTGACATCACTGTAATTAAATTGTGGATCAGTCGGGGAGGGGAGGAATAATTCTGGGAATCTGTATTATTACAGTGACAAAAAGGCTTTAGATCAGAGTTTGTAACGCCCCAGGCGGGGTATCGCAACGCGGGATCCGTGCGGCTTTTACACGCCTGGCGTTATGAAACATACAAAGCGCAACTTGGTACGGAGATAAAGGAAAAGACCCAGAGGATAATTGGTTAAGGATCATAACTCCCAAGTGTCTCTGAGTTAGACAGGACAGTCCCTCTCTGAGATCCAAATCCCAGATGCCTCTCTTTTATCCCCCCCGATGCCCCTCTTTTCTACGTGACGTATGCGTGCCCTCTGTGACATGCTCGGCGTGTGAGAAGGAAAGCGTGCTCGGGGTGTGAGAGGGAGGGGAGCGTGCACTCTTGGTGTGAGAGAGAGGGGAGCGTGTGCTCGGGGTGAGAGAGGGAGGGAAGCGTGTGCTCACGGTTTGAGCGAGAGAGGGGAGTGTGTACTCGGGGTGTGAGAGAGGGAAGCGTGTGCTCGGGGTGTGAGAGAGAGGGGAGCGTGTGCTCGGGGTGAGAGAGAGAGAGGAGCGTGTACTCGGGGTGTGAGAGAGAGGAGCGTGTACTCGGGGTGTGAGAGAGAGAGAAGTGTGTATTCGGGGTGAGAGAGAGAGGGGAGCGTGTGCTCAGGGTGTGAGACGCTTTCTAAGGATTAAAAAGAGAGTGAGTAGCTCATGATCTGTAAGTGCAAACTCCATGAGTGAGTGAATGATACACTGAAGGAGAGTCAGATTGAGACGGATGAATGAGAAACACAGGATGTGTGGAGATGAGCGTAACAGTAACCATCCCAACCAGGAGTATGAGTGCACACTCAGCGAGTTACAAAGAAACGAGTGGGCCGTTGTTGTGATGGTCCTGAGGCTGAAGCCCACCCATAATAAGGGGGGTGAAGCAAGCACACAGTGATGGGGAATAGGGAGGAAGGCAAGCACACGGTGATAAGGAGGGCAAGCACACGGTGATAAGGAGGGCAAGCACACAGTGATGATTGGTGGTGAGGAGGGCAATCACACAGTGATGGGGAGTAGTAAGGAGGGTAAGCACACAGTGGTGAGGAGGGTTAGCACACAGGGATGAGGAGGGTAAGCACACAGTGGTGAGGAGGGTAAGCACACAGTGATGGGGAGTGGTGAGGTGGGTAGGCACACAGTGGTGAGGAATGATGAGGAGGGTAAGCACACAGTGATGAGGAGGGTAGGCACACAGTGATGGGGAGTGGTGAGGAGGGTAGGCACACAGTGATGAGGAGTGATGAGGAGGGTAAGCACACAGTGATGGGGAGACAGGGAACGGGGTGAATTATACACTCAGAACCCCCCCATTCTTAGCCCAACAAACCCTAGTGAGCACCTGTCAATCAAAACTCCTCCTTTTCTTCTGCCTCATGACATCACCGGTGTCATGACGTCACACAGCCAACATGGGAGGGGCCCCGAGATGTCACGTCACACCGGCAAGCACCGAACAATCTCACGTGACCGCACAGGTTCCGGAAGTCGCCGATCTGGTCGCGTGAGCCCAGACGCACTATCCGCACGCCATGGGAGACGTCACCTTGTGTTTGGTCACGTGACTCCATTCATGAAGCTCACTCTGTTAGAGGCGTGACCGCTGCTAGGAAGGGCGGAAGCTGCGCATTAGCGAAGTGCTGAGCACGGGGGCGGGGCCGCAGGTCGCCATTTTGTTGGTGGTAAACAGCTGCAACGCCTCTGTAAATAATGATAGCCATATATGGCATGATGTCATTACACCCCAGCTCAGTAAGCGTGTATTGTTTTTCATAAATAAAGCTTTGAATATGTGCAGGATGTGCTACCTGCTTAGTGTCCCCACATCACAAGGATGTTACCAGTAGGTCCCTAAAAACTGGCTTATAATAAAAATGAAAGTCAGGACATCTTATATTGACGGACGGGTCCTGGTTACCTCAGATGTCAAAAGCAAATACAAAGCTGAGCTCCCGGCGCTACCGCAGAAGTAGTGTTTGGTGGTACCGGTGGTTGGGTAGCATTTTGGAGAACATATACGAGAGGCGGTTTGCTTTGCCAAACGCTGAAAAAACAGGAATGTCTAAGGGGTGGTAGGTAAGTGGAACAGCCTCTCGGTAGAAGCAGTAAAAGCTAATACAGTGAAGGTATTAAACATGCGTGGGATAGACATACGGCTCCTGACTAAGACGAGGCAGGGCCGATCTGCTGGCAAATTTTATGTTTCTATGACTACTGAAAAAATTGAAGAAATACAAGATTATAGTAGTACAGACTAGAGCGTGCTCCAGGAGTCAGAGGTTCTGTAAGGACAGGAGGAATATCAGCTAGGTGGTTATCAGCGATCCACCTTTTGAACTCTCCTGTTGTAAAAGTTTTTATGTGGTTATTTCAGGCTCCCGCGGTTGTGATAACGCTCGTTACCAGCGGCTTCTGCGTTCAATTTCCTAACAGACGCACTCGTTTCATCAACTCATCAGCCGACGCATTTCACGCCCCGGCGTCCCGTATCCCACGAATAACAAATAATAAAAATAACAATCAGAGGGGAACAGAGCTTTATTGCCCCAAAATGAACAAATTCCACCCCGGATTGCTCTGTGGGTGTTTCCTGGGTCCTTCCAGACCCCTCGGGTGAGAAATAATCTTCAACAAAACCCAATATTAGCGTATTTACAGACCGGTACAGCCTGACCTGGCGCGGCGGAAAACCGGTTTACTACCCGCTGCGGCTCAAAAGTTTGGGGTCACTACCATCACTCCTATCGCGCTCATCACTCCGGTGTTCCAATGGCACGTTGTGTTCGCCGATCCGAGTTTAAAAGGCCAATTGATTGGCGGAAAATTCTTAAGTCACAGCCATAAATGTCCTTGTTTACCAGGAAAACAGCTTAGTGACCCTAAACTCTTGAACATTACCTTTATGGGTACCGAGTATCACTATCCAGGAGCTCTGTCTGTGGGTCAGACTGGCACAGTATTCCAAATCACGTTAGTTCTTCCATAATAACCGTTGTATTTTTCCATCCCACAGATTATCACCTTGTTGAAGACGCCTTCGTCGATTGATCGTTAGCCTTGAGACCAAGCCAATGTCCACGGAGCCAGAGATATTCCCAGCAAAGGTGGGCACCATGATTACAATTCATTAAATAGTTACATAGATGTCAAGCTACAACCCTGTGATCAACTCTGCTGAATCTATTCCTCGTCCCGACTACTTCTAGAGAGGGCCAGCTCGGTAACCCCACTTGCCCCGTGATGCCAACACGTTTGCCCCTGGTTATGCCACATATGTTATCTGTTCCTGATCATCCGAGGCTGCTTCACAGTACAGACAGACCATTTGGTGGCGTTTTAATAGGCAGTAAGACAGATAACCGTTATAAAAACATTATCACAGCCACAGCTTCCAGAACTTCAAGACAGCACATTGTTTTTTTTACAGTATACATTACATTTTACCAAAACCAAAAGGATCGTCTCCTTCAGGGGTCTTTGAAGGAACATTCACTCCTTCAATGACCCCTTTAGAAGCGCCATAATTATTTGCTTTTAAACTTCGAGATCTTGCAATTTTCCTTAAATGGACCAAAATAAAAACGTAATTTGCACTTTTTAAAGCATCGGATCAAATCTGAACTTGGGGTAAATTGGTTGAAATGCTTTAAAAATCTACTTTATATTTATAATAATAAAAAACACCCTCCCCCCACCACCACGCATACGGTCTGTTATGGTTTTGCTTTGGTTCTTGTAGGGTTCTTGCCGGCTTGCTCAGAATTTCTTGACCCCCGAGGAGTACTTGTTGTTGTTGAAGAGACTGACTTTAGCTCCTGGGGCTGCTGTTGAGATTGTGGGGGATTCCTGCTGCACTTTGCTTAGGGTTGTCTTCTTAATCGAGCCTGCAGGGATCTTCTCCTGGTCTGCCATATACTGGAGCTCCCTGGAATGGTCGATGAGTAAAAGGCATATTATTAGTAATTGTTTCCATGGCAATAGGGGAGAACAACATGGATGATCAGGAAAAATGGTTGGTTTATGAGTTGTGATAGTATCGGTGGTAGGGTCTCTCTGGAAAGGTGTACATAGTCACCTAGAACCCATTAGCTAAAACTAGGATCATCCAAGCGGACATTATTGAAGAGAGCTACTAAATGATGACACAACACCCTTGAGGAACCAATAGTAGGAGAATAGAAGGTCCCGTTTGTAATTCATGTGGATTCATGGTATGGGAAGCAAGGGTTATGGACCAAAAAATGGTGGACATCAAGGAGAAAACTGAAAGATGAGGTCCTGCTCGTGGTGGACACCAGCTGTGTCTTTCAAGTACCTGGTTCTGATGCATGAAGCTTCCACTGCATTGATGAGCAGGGATCGGAATCCTCCGCTCTCCAGAAAGTGAAGAGCATGGATGGTGGCCCCTCCAGGAGAGCACACATTGTCCTTCAGTTGTCCAGGGTGCTGCTCGGACTCCAGAAGCATTTTTGCCGCACCCTACAGACAATAAGAATGACATTCGGAATGATCAAAACCTGATGGAGGATTAAAGGACTCTAAGACAAAGCGAGAGACAAATACTGACCAGCATGGCCTGGGCACCGAGACGAACAGCTAGGCGTCTAGGAAGTCCCATTTTTACCCCTCCATCTGCAAGAGCATCCAGGGCTGTGAAGGCCTAAATGAGGGCAAAAACAACGTCCGGTATTTATCCATTACCTGCCCGCCTTTCATTCCCGATATTTGTGGAACCATATAATGGATAATACTCGACTTTCCCGTCTAGACTCACGTAGGCAGGTCCACTCCCACTAAGACCGGTGACGGCATCAATCAGATCCTCCTCCACCTCTGTACAGAAGCCCACGCTTTGCATCAGCTGCTCCAACAGCCTGCCGTCCTCCACCTCGGCATGGGTCCCTGTGGCATAAACCGTGGCCCCTTCCCTCACGATGACGGGGGTATTAGTCATGCACCGGATCACCTTTGGAGCTGGATGAAAGGTGGTCAGCTTCTGCAGGGAGAAGACAAAGGGTATGTGAGGAGAAGAAAGAACTCGGGGGGAAGAAAGAACGAAGGAGAGGAAGAAAGAAAAAGACTCGAAAGGATCGAACGAAGGCAGAGTAGAGATGAACATGCCCCAAAAGCCCCACCACGTATTACGCACTTCTACTCTCGCGGCTTTTGTTATAGTACCTTCTCGATGGAGCTGATGGTGACACCGGCAGCACACGACACAACCATGTGACGGTCCTCGATGTCGGAGCCAATTTCGTCCAGGACAAAAGGGATGATGGGCGGTTTGACGGCCAGGAACAGAACATCGCTATTCTTCACCGTGTCCTTGTTGCTGGTGGTGAAATTGATGCCAAGTTTCTGGGGGGGGGGGGGGAGAATCCATGACTCCGCCGGTCACAGGAACACGGAATACACTTTGCTGAGTAAGCTTATTCCCTGTTGTCACAGGGCGGCCAAAGTAATCGCTTTCCCATTTAATGCAATAATTAAGTCCAGATAACGCTACATCGAACCCGCCCCATTCGGCCCCCGTCTAGTCGCCTGTTTCTCCTGCTGTAAAAACTCAAACCTTAATCAGTCGTTGGTCTCGTCTTAGATTCAGGAGCCGTATGTCTATCCCATGTGTGTTTAAATCCCCTCACTGAATTAGCCTCTACCACTTCTGCTGGGAGGCTGCTCCACTTATCTACCACCCTCTCAGTGACTCTTGGAGCCATAAAGTATGCCTCACCCTTAAACCAGCCACAGTTGGGAGGTCCGTGTCAGGAGAGCTGGCGGTTATCTTGTGCGCAGCCAACACTCCTGGAAAGAGAAGAGGTTTTATTACAGATTGGACTATGAAGGATGGCAAGCAGCCCTTCATGAAAACAGGTTGAAGCCCGCGATGCTACCTGTGCGGGGTATAGAAGCCCGCTGCCCCTGAAATGACATACCTGCTGCAGTGAAGCCTCTCACCAGGGCGTAGGTCAGCTGCCCGGCGCCTATGAATCCCACGCTCATGATTCCGATCCGACCGTCGACAAACGCAGCAGGGAAGCGATGTCACCTGAAATGACGGAGCGTGCGATATGGATCGGGAATACGTGCATGCGCTGATCTAACATGGGTTTCAATTTACGATTCTGAGAGCTTTCCAACCCGTGATGTCCTGGATACATTTTTTTTGGTGTTCTGAAGTCACCAACGGTCCTGTGATGTAATTCCATCAATCTCATAACCTGAAGTTACCATTACGCTGGTGACATCACCACAGTCCCTGTGTTCTCACTATAGTACCTGCAATGTCACTGGATGTACCTTACTATTTGATGTCACCATAAGACCTGTGATGTCACTGTATTATATATGTCATTATCTGATGCCATTATGAGAATCAGTGTGTTGTATGTGTCTCCATTCAGCTTTTAATGTCATTGGATGTATTTTATTGTCTGATGTCACGCACTGACCTGTGATTTCACCAGATTTATTCTATCTGATGCAACTTTGTGACACGTGGCTTCCTTGCCCATTCTTATTCCCCGGGTATATTTGGCACTGCCCGCTCTTTCTCCGTCCCAAACAAGTGTACTTACCCTCCGAGCCTCCTCCGGTAATCCCTGCAGCCCACGGATCAGTGCAACGACACCGTATCACCGGGAGCGCGCAGAGGACCCACCCACCAAAAGCTTAAACCTCCCCGGTCCCGCCCCTTTACTGTAGCCGTAACCTACCTCCCCGCGCCCCCTAGACACTCCCATACCACACCCCGGAAGTTTTCACAACGGCCGCGTGGCTGACAAATTATTAGTCCCGCCCATTTGTAGGCTTTACTCTGCATGAGTGCAGTTCTGCAGCCACGTGACCATAGGGAGCCAGCAGGCAGCTGGCGAAGTGTATTAAACTACAACTCCCATGATTCCCGGAGCCTGGCTCGATATACTGGCAGATTATTGTTTGTGCCACATGGCGGTTGCTCGGTTACGTTACCCCTGTTAGTCTGCAGCACCTCATACTGATGACTAATAGGATTTATTTCTAGCTGCTTAGACATTTATTAATTATAAATTAATATAAATATTATGTAACGGGAGACACTTTAGGAAGTAAAAGAAAAAGACAGCTTAAAAAGAAAAAAATGAAATATGTTTATTATTATTATTTATTATTATCCTGAGAATCCATGATATATATATTTATTCCTCAGCGCTGTACAATGGACATAATAAGCAGTGTATTGCCTAATCTGGACACCCTTCCCCACGTTAACATTTATTGAAATATAAAAGTTTTTTTTAAAATATGCGCATCTGATTATTCAATGGATTGGGTAATTAAATGTTTTTTATATATACACAAAAAGCATAATTAAGAGAAAATTTAAATCTGATGCGATCAGAAGCGGTTTGCTGGAAATCACCTTTATAATCATTAATTTCTTTGCTTTCTGCTGCTTCTTTTCATATATAAAATATCTGTGTGAGTGTGTAAACGACATCTTATATAAATAACAATACCTTTATAACGGTTTCAGCGTCCTTTACACCAATATGAAGTTACATTCTGTAATATAGCATTGATATGATTCATAGAAAAAACATGTAGCTTAATATAAATGGAATCCAGTGGAAGTAATAGCTGTAGATTGTAAGCTCTTGCACCCAGGGCCCTCCTCACCTGTTGTTTCTGTATGTCATCTTGTTACGTTCTGTCTAGCCTTTGTACAGCGCTGTGGAAACTGATGGCGCTATATAAAACAACAATAATAATAACGTGTCCCCCGGACAGGGACACCTGTCAGCGAGAAGATGGTGTAGATGTTTGTGTGGAACGCCTGATGTTTGTTCGTTCCAGACATTCCATCCATTCTTCTAGTTCCTCCGTTCAGCTGGACCCCGGAGACTCGGAGCAGATGTCATCACAATACAAATTCTCCGGGTTTCTCAACAGTTATCCCAAACACAGCCCCCCCCCACGGTGGAGACACGCTGAGGAGCCCATACCGAGGCATGAAAGAATGAAGAAAAGGGGAGAGAGAAAGGAGAGCTGGAGAAGATATTTTAGGTGGACACAGCAATGCCTACTAGTCACATTTTTCGCATTGCCCGGATTCCACTCTTGTCGCCACTCGGACCGAGTAATCTAGGAAAGGAGCCGCGCCGATCGTAATTGATTTTATTTAGGTAACCCACTAACGTAGTGGTCTGACGGAAACCCCCTCGCCCAAGAGGTTCGGTAAAAGCAACGCAAGTATAAGACGATGCTGCCACGGCACACAAATAAATAAGCACAGAAATGTTTTAAACAACATTGAAAACACTGGATTTTCCATAAAATCTTTAGTTTCTCGGCTGGTTTTCTGCAGTTGGCTGTCCCTACCTATGACATCATCTAACTCGTCGACCCTGTCATTAAAGACCGAGTCAACATTCTGGACCGTTTCATCATTATCTGGTTGTAGGGGTTTTTTTTGGAGCATGTCGATAAAAATATCCCCAAAAAACCCGATGGTTCTGTCACGACCGTCCCGTGTCATATACTTCTGTCTGGTCCCCTTTCAGCGGCTGGTTCCTCTGCTGCCTCTTGAACTAGGCGTGAGATACAAATCGTAGGCGCTGTGTGTACGCAAGGTCGGCTATATACAGGACCAGGTTTACGTGGGTGAAGATCGTGACCACCAGCTGACTGTCCCAAGGGCATCTTCCCCAGGCGCAGTATGAAGGTCTTTTCGGCGATCCGTACTTCGAGTCAAAGCAGTACACGGGCCAGATGACCGAGGCGCTCATGTACATCACTATAGCCAACACGGTGTAGACCACCACGAACCGTTCAAAGGGGCAACGCTGGGTAACCGCCCGTCCAGTGACGTTCATCAGGATCACCAGCACGGTCACGGCAAAGCAGAAGCTATACACGACCACGCACCACTGAGTAGCCACGTACCTCTTATACTGACTTTCAGTGGCCAAAGCACCAAAGATCACACACGCCACGAAGGCTTGCACGACTTTAAGCAGCCCCGAGGCTGTAGCCATGTAATTGCAGGATTGGCCAGGCCTGGCACGGGTCAGATAGATTTCTACGGAGTAAGCCAGGCACAGGAGCCCGGCGCAGACGGCGACGGCCAAGCGGTAGTTCCTGGTGGAGCAGTCTGTGGAGTTACATTTCAGCGACACGAAGTAAAGCGGGTAAATCACTGCAGCGGTGAGAGTCATCAAGGTGGCCAACATAGCAAAGGTGGCCGTGAAGTTTCCCCACGACAGGTTGCGCAGGCAGGACTGGAGCCGCGTCAGCTCAAAGATAACGATGATGGTTGTAAGGGCAAAACAAAAGCACCAAACAAAGATGCAGAAGGCGCCGTACGCGGCGCTGAAGCCAGCTTGGTGCTGCACCAGGCTGAACGTGGTGCATCCGAGCAGCAGCTGCAGCAGGCGGACGCAGCCCACCCGTGACCACAAAGCCTCGAAATTCAGATAGGGGTTACCCGAGGTCTCCATCGGAAGACAAATTCAATTGGATACCGAAAGTCAAGGATATCAGCAACTGACCTTCCACTAAGATACCTCCTTGATCAGCGAGGGTTCCTTGTCTGTGAAGTCTGTGGCAGCCCTGCGTGCCGACTGGGCTGAGGTCCTCGTCTGTGACAGTCCTGCGTGGTCTCTGGGCTGAGGTCCTCGTCTCTGAAGTCTGTGACAGTCCTGCGTGGTCTCTGGGCTGGGATCCTCGTCTCTGAAGTCTGTGACAGTCCTGCGTGGTCTCTGGGCTGGGATCCTTGTCTCTGATGTCCGTCCTGGGTGCTCTCTGGACTGAGGTCCTCGTCTATGAAGTCCGTGGCAGTCCTGCGTGGTCTCTGGGCTGGGGTCCTCGTCTCTGAAGTCCGTCCTGGGTGCTCTCTGGGCTGAGGTCCTCGTCTCTGAAGTCCTGCGTGCTGTCTGGGTGGGGGTCCTCGTCTCTGAAGCCCGTGGCGGTCCTGCGTGCTGTCTGGGTCCCTCGTGTCTGAAGTCAGTGACAGCTCTGGAATCCCTGCTCAGGGTATTAATAGGAGTCAGTATTTATAGTGCTGGATTGGGTTCAGCTCGCGGCTTCACATTGGAGAGTCCGGTATTGCTTACAGACAGACAAATTCCTCAGATCCACCTGTCATCATCCAGAAATACCTTGGGCTGGGAGCACAGCAAGGGAACCAAACACACATCACCAGCATCATACATGTAACATACATGCGCGGAAGACGTGTGTCATCGGTCACGCTAACCAACAGACACCCAAATTATTTTAATCTTGAACATATATGACAATACATGAAAACAGGTTTACGGGGAATTCATCGTGTACTTCACGGGTACAGAAACCCACTGAACCACCCTGGCGCTAAAACAAGTCCCACGAATGCACGCGCCCAGGAACTTTCTAAATGAACCGACTCTATATTAACCCTTAAGAATCCATCGCTAACGGTGGCAGCCAAATAGCGGTCCCCATGAAAACCAGGACTTGTCGGGCGTTAAAGATATTCTAAACAAAGCCACCTGTATTCAAGCAAGGATTTCAGCTGTGATCTAGCAGGGAGAAGATATTTTAGGTGGACACAGCAATGCCTACTAGTCACATTTTTCGCATTGCCCGGATTCCACTCTTGTCGCCACTCGGACCGAGTAATCTAGGAAAGGAGCCGCGCTGATCTTAATTTGATTTTATTTGGGTAACCCACTAACGTAGTGGTCTGACGGAAACCTCCTGGCCCAAGCGGTACGGCTGTCCCCACCTATGACATCATCTAACTCGTCAACCACGTCCGATGTAAAGACCGCGTCAACATCCTGGACCCAAGAACCTTCTAAACGAATGGACTCCTCGCGGATTTACCCTTTAATACTTAGTTACAAAGGATCTCTTGCAATGACCGCTGATGGTGGCAACCAAGAGGTTCTAATAACCATCCTCCAGAAAACTCTGGCTCGTCAGGAGATAAAGATATTGTGAATGAAGTCACCTGTATTTAAGCAGGGATTTTGGCTGTGATATAGCAGGGAGAGTTCAAATGAAGACATTTTTTTTGTGTCATGTGAAAATTAAGTCTTTCCAGCAAACAATGAAAAAAAGGCACATTTTAAACAATTATAGCATTTCTGAGGCAGGTTTATATATAATATATAAGGAGCCCAGTGGACATAGTATGTCCCCAAGTTTAGGACATCTGTCGGCTACAAGATTATGTAGATATTTGTGTGGAATTCCTGGTGTTTTTGACATTCCAGACATTCCGATGAGTTTTGTTCCTTATGGTTAAAAAGTACTCATCCCACAGACCTGGAGATCACCGTGGAAGGTCATCAAATACCATTACAAATAGCTTTCCAGTTGGGGTCCATGGAACCGGACCCCCCCCCCCGAGCTTATCTCGTATTAAATATACCAGATACAAAACTCAAAGCCAATTCATAAATCAGTTATACAATATAGTTTAAAAGTTACCCAAAAATATTTTGCATGTTTTCAATAGTTTTCTTTTTTCTTATTTAGCAATCGTTTTTTTTGGTTTTTTTTTGGTAACTTTTATACATTTTCAATATTTTTTTTTTCCTTTTACTCATTTACTAATCATTTTCTTGAAATATATATATATATATATATATATATATATATATATATATATACATACATACATATATACACACATATATACATACACATTTTTTTTTTTATTTGGTTACTTTTATACATTTCCACTAGTTTTTCTTTTACTAATCATTTTCTTGGAATGTATATATATATATATTTTTTATTTGGTTACTTGTATACATTTCCAATAGTTTTTCTTTTTCTCATTTACTAATCATTTTTTTTATTTGCCAACTTTAATAAATTTCCAATAGTTTTTCTCATTTAATCATTTTCTTGAAATTTATTAATTTTTATGAAGATGACTAAATGAGTGAAAAAAAATAAATAAAAAAAAACGTTATAAATTGTACATATTTGTATTACCAAGAATATAAAGTGCTGAATATGTGCAATAATGAAACCAACACAGGACAGAAAGTTCATTTTTTTAATGAGGGAATATTTCCTTAATACAAGACATGCAGACTTTATTTACATCTGTACACAGGGCAGGCACCCCTACCCGCATTTATAAATAGGATTTACAAGTCCAATAAATAAGGCTGATCCCCCACATCCGGGGTTTGTGTTTTGTTTTTTATAAAAAAAAAATATCTTACAAAAATTTACTAAAAACGTCTTCTCTCGCCAAGTAAAAACTCACTATAAAAAGAAGGGCAAGGGTGGAATATTTCCCTTATTGGTTTGCCGCATCATAATTTGGACGGGGCAGTTGGCCAAAGCACCAAGGATTTTCCGGAGCCTTTCCATTTTAGCCACCAGTTTTAGACTTTTTCATTGGCCACTGTAGATCCTCCTCCATTGGTTGTTCCTCCCCAATTAAAGCCACTGCCGCAGTGGCCAAGGAAAAGGCCTAAAACATAAAATAGGTTGACTGGTCTTCAGCCAACCCTGGTTAATCTACATATATCCCATTTAAATGTCGGCGTAGACCCCAGTGGGGAAAAATAGTCCTATAGCAGGATCCCCCCCCCCCATATACACCAATTTAATTTTGCAAATGTGCTTTTTGTGATTATTTTTGTGTCTACAATTTATCACCCTCAAAAACTGTGCTGTACGCAGTGGGTCCGCGTTCTACACATACCGTGTCCGCTCCAAAATGTGCATATACAGAGCTAAGAGTTACCATAAACAGTGTGCAGCACCCAAAATGTACCGTAAAGGGCATTTCTGTAGCCTAAATGTGCATAGAATAAAGTACCGAGCACCGCTCTGGGATGTAGCGAGTCCCTATTTTTTTTTTTACCAGTCCATGATTAGATTTTAAAATGCCCATTAAAAACACCCCTTCTCGTTTCCAACCCCTCACCCTATTACGTTAGCCATTTTACCTGCACATCAGTTGGGTTCGTCCCCCAAATTCCCATATATGGTCATATCCGTAAGAAATAAAAAGGCTCCTCCTCTTCCCGTTAGACCCCCTCTACCCGATTTCATGGTTCCTTTCCCAGCTGACAGACCCATTCCTTCTTTCCTTGCGCTTGCCCCCCACCCAAGTACCCTTAACCCCTCTGTCAGCTCCTGTTAACCCATTAGAAAGAGTCCATCCTCTTCCCCCTAGCTGCTCAGCACCCCAAGGAGTTTGCCCGGCTCCATGCCCTGTTGGCTGGCCATCTTCTGTACGTCAAAGCCAAGATGCATCAGGAACTGGACGACGCTCATCTCCTGCCCTGTAAAGTGGTCTCGGATGGAGGGGCATGTAGGGTTACACTGTGGCCAGGGGCAGCTGTCCATGAGGTGGAAGGGACAGCCCTTGAGGGGGGTCTTGCTGTTTTTGCTCGTCTCCTGAAGGCTGCGGTCCCAGCAGTGTAGAGCTCGGGGTAGAGAGGTGCCACGAATCTGCACCTCTGTCCAGTGACTGGGGGGGGATAAATAGAAAAGTGAGATAAACAAAACATCACTAGTCACGTTAAAGTGAAAAGGCCTCCGAGCGGAAGGGATAGGCATACGGCTCCTGAATCTAAGACGAGGCCAGCCAGGAAAACAGGCAGACTAGACGGGCCGAATGGGTCTGTCACAGAATGCATAATGATCGGGGTATTTTCAGTATTCTCTTAACCCCTTTGTTTGCTTAATGACGCTGGCGGTGATGCAATTATTATTTTTCACTAAATGTCATTGCATCACCACTAGGGGGAGCTCCATGACCTCTGCCAACTCTCCTAATTTACAAACAAACAATTCTAAGAGAAAACAGGTTCAGTAGACAAGAGATACAGATACATACACACCCACAGCATCCAAACATACATACATACACACCCAAACACACATACATACAACACACATCCCATATCAAAACATACACACATACACACACCCACCTATACAGAGAACTCTGTACAAGCTTTCTTTTACAGTATTTGCCTGTAGCTTATCCATTGGAAGACTATTCCATGTACCTACTACCCTTTCTGTTAAGTAGAATGTCCGCCCATTACAGTTACCAATCTATTTTCTTGTTAGGAACACACGGTCTTTCCCCCATCTTCGAAGATTGTCAGAAGGTGGTTTTAAACAGTTCTTTCCTTTTTATAATGAAAAATTTCCATTTAGTAATGGAAGTTTGAATTAAATTATGAATTTATTAATATGGGCCTGAATTTTACAGCAAAAGCCCCATTCGGAACACAGAAGTAACCTGAATGGGGCGCGCGATTGGCCCATTGATCCAAAATGTCGCGATGAGGAGCCAACCAAGGCTTGGGGCACTCAGTAACTGCCCCGTTAACCCCCTATGGACTGGGCGACCCCTCCGCGGGCATTAGAACTGGATTTCCGGCAACTCGACCTCAAAATCGCTCAAGAGAAGGGGCCAAATTGGTCCTTTAAACCCCTTAATGAGTGGCCTACGAAGGAAACTGTCAGGAATAATAATTTGCGTCGGGGTAGAAGACTAACGACCCCCCCCCGGCTGGCTGCCTGGGGTCTTAAACAGTCAAACTCAATGAAACTTTACACTGAGCGTCTCAAACAAAAGTGAATTCACGTCTCTGGGGTGGGGGTAAAGGGGTCAGAAGGGGGGGGCTACTGTTCCTTTAAAGTCTATTGTAATATTCAAAGGGTAAAAAGGGAACGCTAAACCCAATATGCTTTAATACTTGGGCTCCGGATCAAAGCCAGGCGGCTCCCATTGCAGGTGTCCTATAACTAAGCAGGCAGACGTACAAATGAGCTCAGGAACCCGGGATAAGGAAGCATTTTTAAAACGTTACCCAGCCCACGTCTGGCGTTGAAGCAACAACGCTTTGATCCGTAACACAAGTAGTTTAACATATGTTAGAGTTTTGTTTTTTCTCTCTTTGGTAATACAAGCACTTTAAAATATGGGAAAAATATAAATCGTTCTTGGCTCGGAGCCGTGCGTTCCTGCTATAGATTAGGAATTTTTTTTATCTTGGCTGTTATCGGCCGGCCGTCTCGGTTTACAGAAAATATTACTTGAACAACCATGCGTTTACTGACAGGGTGGTAGATAAGTGGAACGGCTTCCCAGAAGAAGTGGTAGAAGGTAATACAGCGAGTGAATTTAGGCATGCAAAAAAAATTGCTTGCCTGAGAATAGCCATGTAAACACACAACACGCGATCATACAACATACAGAAATACCTACCGATCTCCTAGCAGCAAGGGCAAGAACACAGAGAAATATAATCAGGATTATAATCACACAACATAGTCAGCCTTTCCCACTAGCCAGTGTCCTTCATCAGCCCCATGCATAGCAGTTATAGCCCAATAAGAGGACAAGTCATTATATTAGATTTGGGCTTCCTGGCATTAATAGAATCCTATTCATAACGCCCGGAAGACAGAGCAATCCACAAAATGTGACGCAAACCCACCTGCGGGTGATCACCTCGTGGGCCAAACATGCAGGAGCAAAACTCGCCCTGGGAAAAGAACGTGTTTAGAGGTCAGAGCCACACACTGGAGTACTTGTCGGTCTTTGAGACGATATATCTTTTCAAGACACGTACCCAACGTCCTTCAACGTGCTCCGCAGCTCCCGGCCCAGGTTCTGGATGTAAAGCCACTGGCTCTCCTGCACTGGTTGACCGCTCAAATGGACATTGTCCACGGTCAGCTGAGCTTCGTCAAAGAGCCACTGAACCACAAACACCGGACCTGGGAGAGAAAGAGGATTGTAAGCTCTTTTCAGCAAGCTCCCCCCCATCACCTTTTGCGTCTCTCTAAGTCCTTACTGAGATGCGTACTTGTTATAGCCTTCGTACAACATTCCAGAATACGTCAGTGAAGAATAGACCACATCAACAAAATTAGGGACAAGACGGTCAACCAGTTGCCATTTACGGTTTTAGTGATTGTTGCCAGTATCACTTAATTGTCATGCGCTCTTAATGCTATATCGCTAATACTAGAAAAGTGCAGTTAATGTTTTGTACAAATGGAACTGCACCTTTAACCGGTTCCACTCATACAGACCAGGTGGAAGAAGAGGATGGGGGAAGGCAACGCAAATCCAGTCTTCCTTCTCTACAATCCCCGGCACCAGCGGATGATGGGACATGTTATTACAGAGGAGAACACAACAAAAAGATATATATAATCATACATTCCACGCTGGAGCCTTCTGTAATTACACACCCACCATCAGAAGCGGAGAATTTAAATTGTCTGTCTTGGGCAGGGATGGAGACGGATCAGAGAGGACACTGCGGGGGGGCTAAGGACATCGTGGAAGCTTTTGTCGTCTCGTGGGATGTTCCTCTCCTGTCACCCAATCACTCCTTCCGAATACCCCCTGTCCATGTTTCTCCATGGTAACTTCTCTATCTGAAGCCACCGGACACCTAGGAGCCTTACCTTCCACCACCCGAAGGTGCTACTTGTTGGCTATTATTGGAAGGAGTCACAGTGGAACGTTGAAATGTATTCAATTAGACGAAAGGAGACAAGATGGAACATTTCAACTCCCTGAGTGTATTGGGTGTTAGGAAAGCAAACTCAGACATTCTTGTGGAGCTTTACCAGAGCCGTCCTAAAACATTTAATCTCTCCTAACCTCAGTGTTTAGAGGAACAAACCGCAAAACATATAAGAGGTCACCATAACCGTCTCAGGTTTGGTGCTCTCTGGTTTACTTACTTCGAAGGGTTGGGTAGATTTTGTAGCCAAAGAAACAGTTCCATTCTTCCCCTTCTTTAAACTGCTGCTTGCAACGTTCAGGAACTACCCCGTTCCAGTACCTGGTGTCAGATGAGCAGGAGAAGTCAGAAATGACGGCCAGGGCATGCCCTTCGTATAGCACCCTTAGACTTTTGTACCGGTCTACTGCCTTGCTTGCCACCCAAGCTCTACCTGATTCCTCTCTGGATGGCCTCGGTAGGCGCGCATGTAATGATATCCGCACAATCTGTCCTCCTGTATTGTTTGTTATCAAGGAACCAGCCAGAGTCGGAGAGTCCTCGAACTTGAATCCCAGGGTATCCCAACTCCTCCAGCTGCTCGGCCACCAGGTCCACATTGAGAAGAACTCCAGTACCACCAGCACTGTTAACATAGAAGAGCAGCACTTAAGCCTTTTTAAAAACATAAAACAAAACTATGATGCGATTGACCGTGCTGTTCAACCACAAATTACGAACCCACTCACCTGCTTCCTGCCAGCAGCAGAACCTTTGCCGTGTCCAAGCCTTTCCCTAGGAGTTCTTTCACCACCTCCTGGATAATGAGCGATCCCATGAATGCATAGTCATCTAAAAAGGAAGAGCGGAGTCAGTCCACAAATCCCAACTGACCCAACAACCAGTAGCGGTCTCAAAATTAGAAGTCGTCACCTCCGGTTCGGGGTGAAGGCAAGATATGATAAGAAGCTTAAGTCCCACAGTAAGTCGGAGAACAGGATTATCAGAGTCCATAATGAGATAAATGTTTGTCGCCCCCCCCCCACACCAACTACCTAAATGAAGGGGGTTCAGGGTAGGTACTGCACTAAGGTAGACTGAAAGACGTTCAGTTGTGCTCTAAAGCAGGTCACGAACGGTAGTCCTGATGGACTTAACATTCCCAATTTCTGGGGTGGGAAGGCAGAAGTCCCCGAGTAGGAGAAAAGGCCATAATTTTCTTTTTTTTTTTTGAAAAGTGCAGACGTAAGGGCGCCATCTTCCACTCTGAGCTCAGGGACATGCCGAGATGAGATGGTACAAGGTGAGGGACGGTCAGTTCAGGTCATATGATAGAGGTGCTTAAAGGTTAGGCTCAGGTCTAAAACTAAACACTGGGAGTCAGCCTGAGATCTTTAAACAAGGAGACATTCGACTGCTTCTCATCTACCATCAGATTTCAAGTTTCTACTCTTACAAGACCAATTCAAGGGGTTAAATCACCTCTAACAAGAAATAACAAAAACAAGACAAAAAAAAAAAAAAACCTCACTTTTCTCTGTTTTTGGTGATGCTCCACTCCACACATCGCTTGAACAATACGGGATAAATCTGCGAGGATAGGGGTAATATTGGTTACACAAAGATAAACGGGAGGCAGTGAAGTCTCATATTTTTCGTTGATTAAGTCAGAGGTGGTTAGGTCACAAATAATACATACACCATGTTGGCATTCCACCAGTGCGGATTCTCCTCCGGCTGAGTCGATAAAATCCCTGATGCTGGAATATTAAGAGCAAATACATAAATTCCCATGGGGCCGTGGCATTAAACTCCCCAAAGAATTCAAGGACATGGTTTAGATATCCTCAGCTTATCCAGAGACAAACCAAGAATTATCCTTAGAGAATTCATCAAAAGCCACCCAACCTAAACCCCCGTCTGAAACGTCCCGGGCAAAAGAGACTCTGTAGAAGTCCAACATTAAATTGAAGTCCATTGCTCACCTGTTTTAGTAGCCGGCCATCCTTTCGAACTCATTAGTCGTCTCATTGTGTCATAACGGAGGTCACAGTTTTCACGGCTGATGCAGTACCATCCACCTGAGAAGACAACGGAAGGGCCATCATGGTACAAAAAGTGGACAATAAAAAATAATGAGATGCCATAGTGAAAACACACAAATGTGGATTAAAATAAAGGGGGGATAGTCAGCTGGTCAACCCTTAATGGATTTGGCCGTTTTAAGACAGTCCTGTTTTTGCGGAGCAAGGTCATACCTTTTGACCTCTGGTATGACTGGTAAGTCATTCATTCAAGAACGTGTGTTGGAAGCAAATGGTGTTCTCCTGACCGCTCCACCACAAGCTCTGTTTATTTACATATTTCCCGTTTAGGCCGCGTGCCCAAGTCTCTTGGTTAAGATGAGAAAAAAAAAAAATTATATAAAAACAGAAAAGGGCATAATAAGTTTACCTTCCAAAAAGACGAGCCATCGCCGGCTGCCCTTGGACTCCTTAAGGTAGTAACTGAAAGAGAAGAAATATGGTATGAGTCCTGGATATCGAACATGCGACCGCCATAACCACCGCTCCAAGAACCGTTTTGAAATAAACCTAAATATAAAAGAAGGAAGCGGCAGCTTATCAAATAAGGTGAAAAAAAAAAAAAAGAAGATATTGTGGATGGTTGTGTATGGTCTTAAGGATCAATCTAACATGACTTTATCTTACTGTCCGAGTCTCTTTCTTAACTATGATCTCTTGGCACCTCAAGCCAATGATTTTTATGGCACCTGTTACTGGGGGCATTTGGATGTTCTTGCCTCCTAGGGCACAGTTTACTTCTACAGCTCTACTGCCTACCCTAAAAAAAAAGAAATAGAGGCCAATTAATTCACTTGGATCTCCATACCCCGCTGGGCTCCCGTCGTTGCAGGTCACCGACTGGTTCTGAAGAAGGTGCAGTTTCATTTCTTCATCCAGACGCTGGGCAGAACACGGGTACAGAGACTGCGCCAGACTCTTGATCTGGGCCATGAAATTGTCCATATTCCCCTCCACCGCGGTGAAATCCAAAGGGAAGCTCTCTCCGCCGCCTTCGCTCCGCTCTCGGCTGCTGGGTACCACCTGCTGCCCGCGTCTCCTCCAGCTCTTCCTGCTGCCGGCGGGAATCGCACTGAGCAGGAGTAGCAGGGTCACGCATATGCCACCAGCCATGCCGGGCACCATGTGCCGCCCTGCGGAGAAAGGACATCGGGGGATCAGTATGAGGAGGACCAAAACAAAATATAAGAATTAACATATTTCACAGTAATCAGCGGCAAAAGATTTGGATTCACCAATTTTAAATGAAACTGGAACCACGCCAACTATTGGGGACAGAGTCTTATTCTCGGTTTCTTGGCCAAAGCGATTTTCCATCGTTACCCAACCTACACTTCCTCTTATCCCCCGACTTGTCGCCAACAGGTAACACCTGATCCAGCCAGCAGTGGGCGTCGGATGCATTAACTCATAGAAGAAACACTTGTTAATAATAAACTCATCATTCCTATTATCGAGATGCATCACGATCCCGGATTCTGCCCCCGGAATATCAAATGAGACCATTAGCGAGCGTCACTTCCAGTAACCATTAATCAGTCTGGGTCAGAAAAAGGACGCATTTTAACATTAAAACCGGATACATAGAAGGAGGACAAGTCTTCAAAACACCGAAAATAAGTTTATCATAAAAAAAAATACAATTCGACGTATAAGTTTTGATCCTTTAGAATACGGTGTTGAGATCTCATCATATTTTTCCAGAGACGGGTTCTAGGTTCCTGTTGTAGGTTCCCAAGATTGATGCCTTGTCTTGGAATTTACCATCAAAAGGAATTTTTAGGCGTCTGCAGATATTCAGGTCCAAAACCGTGACCAATCAAAAATACCCCCAATTTCTTAAAGTATTTTGTCACCCTTTCTTTAAGACCATCTAATTAACCTCTAGGACACGGACTTCTATCAAGTATATCCCCCCCCCCCGCTCCTCATATTGGTTTCCTCATTTTTCATATACAAATTTTTACGTAACTTTAGATAGATTTGGGATTTTAAAATTAAATTAGTTTGGAGGAAAAGATATTACTGCTGTGATTGTATATATATATATATATATATATATATATATATATATATATATATATATATATATATATATATATATATATATATATATATATATATTTTTTTTTTTTTTTTTATAAAAGCCTCAAATCTTATAATTTTCTAAAAAGGAAGAAAATATTAATTTTGTTCGGCAATCACATGTTAATATTAATTCACAATTTCTGCATGTAAACCTAGCGATCAGCGTTAAATAAATGAAAAATTAGAGGGAAAAAAATCCACTCGTTACGATTATTTAAGACATGCAAAAATTTGTATAAACCAATTTAAAAAAAAATAGTGATTTATGTTAATCATTTAAGCCTTATATATAATACAGAAAATCTATTTTAATTGTAACAATAAATCCAATTGCAACAGTATTTGTTACAAATAACAAATGTTGGTAAATTACATTTTTCGGGGGTCACAATGAATGAAAGCCAAAAAGGTAACTAAATATTTCTAAAATCGCTTAAACTATGTCACACCACCGGCAGGGAGACCCGCTGGGTCCCCCGGCCGGCAACAGCAACCGCCGCGAGGCAGGGGGAGACCCCCCGCTTCGGTCCGGCAGCCGCAGCTGCCGCGAAGAAGAGGGAGACCCCCCGCTTCTGAACGGCAGCAGCAGCCGCCGCGAGGTAGGGGAAGACCCCCTGCTCCCGCACGGCAACCTCGGTCCCCGCGCAGAAGGGGGAGACCCCCCACTTCTGCACAGCAGACGCGGCCGCCGCGGAGAAGGGGGAGACCCCCCGCTTCTGCAGGGCAGGCGCAGCCGCCGCGGAGAAGGGGGAGACCCCCCGCTTCTGCAGGGCAGGCGCAGCCGCCGCGGAGAAGGGGGAGACCCCCCGCTTCTGCGCAGCAGAGACAGCCGCTGCAGATGGAAGGGGAACTTACCTCTTCCACGTCGCGTTCCCAGCAGCTTCACAGGTCCAGCTCTGGTGTCCGGACGCGTTCTTCTTCACGCCACCTAGTGGCGGCCGAGGAAACTGCACCTGCTTATATAGGACGATTACGCAATCGCCAACCACAAGATGGCCGCGCAGGAAGTGACGTAACGGCACTTTGAAATTTTGGCGGGAGATCTCCAATTAGTGCCTAACTTCCTGTGCCTACTTAAGAGACTTCAGAACACTAAGACCTTGCCTTCTGATGGTCGTCTATGCCCTGTGCTAGCACCCAGATAGCGTTCCTCTGCTTGATTCCTGTATTTGACCTCGGCTTGTTTTTGACTATTCTGATCTCTGGTATCCTGACCTCGGCTTGCTCCTCGTTTATCCTGCTCTCCGGTATCCTGACCTCGGCTTGCTCCTCGTTTTTCCTGCTCTCCGGTATCCTGACCTCGGCTCTCTGGACCATCCCTGCAGTCCTACCTGACTACGGAGTCTCCTCTGTACGCTGTGCCGTGACAGAATCAGAAGGCCTCAGTGTCAATGAATCCAGAATCCCAGACTAAATGAACCGGAACAGTCATTCGGGTGGTGAACAGGTTAGGGGAATAGTTCACCACACCTATGGTAGGTTCCCCTGGCCTACCTAGGTGCGGGCGTTTCCCGGCCTGCTAGGACAGAGTCCGATAAAGTGACCCGAGAGTCCACAGTAAAAGCATAATCCCTCCCGTCTCCGTCTGTTCCTCTCTCGATCAGAGAGTCGAGTGGCTCCCAACTGCATGGGTTCCTCAGATGGTTCGTTCGAGGGGTCGGCAGAAGAAAACTGTGGTAAGAAGCGTGTAGTAGATCTCTCACCCTTGTCACGTAACTTCAAACTCTCCCGTTGTGCTTGCCTTTGGCGGAGACGCAGATCAATTTGGGAAATATACGAAATCACGGAGTCTAGTTCTGTGGGCAAATCTCTGGCAGCAGTCTCGTCTTTGAGGGTCTCAGAAAGTCCATTCAGAAAGGCAGCCACTAATGCCTCATTAGTCCAGTTCACCTCTCCCATCAGGGTCCGGAACTCTATAGCGTATTCCAGAAGTGGACGGGAACCCTGACGGATGGTAAAGAGCGAATTAGAAGCAGTGGTCCTCTCCATCCTTGCGGGTACTTCTCCAGGAGATTCTCCCCGGCGGAGAGGAACTATGATGTGGGAAACAAGGAACTTCTGGCTGTCATCCTCGCGCTGGAAGAGTGGCGTCATCTTCTGGAGGGTGTTCCTATTCCCACGCTGATTCTGACAGATCATAAGAATCTTCAGTATATAGAGACTGCCAAGTGCCTGAATCCCCGGCAGGCCAGATGGGCCTTGTTTCTTTCCCGCTTCTCGTTTGTCCTGACCTATCGTCCAGGCTCCAAGAACGTCAAGGCGGACGCTCTCTCCCGTATGCATGTGTCCCCCGAGGAGGAGGGTCGTGCGCCCGAACCCATCATACCTGCTACCAAGGTCCTGGCGGCTCTACATACTTGTTGCCGAACTCCCTTGCTTGACCGGATCGCTGGTTTTCAAGCCCGAGCTCCAGCCTCCTTGCCAGCTGGGAGACTGTTTGTTCCCGCGCACCTCCGTACCCGCGTGCTTCGCCTGTCCCATGGGTCCAGAACCGCCGGCCACCCTGGGCTAGCACGTACCAAGGACCTTGTTTCGAGGACATTTTGGTGGCCAGAATGGACTAAGGATACTGCCCTGTTTGTCCGCTCCTGTCTCAAGTGCGCCGCCAATAAGTCCTCCAGGAGACACCCTGCCGGGTTGCTTCACCCATTGCCCCGTCCTTCAAGGCCTTGGACTCACCTTGCCATGGACTTTATAGTGGACTTGCCCAACTCTAAGGGGCATACCGTGATTCTGATGATCATTGATCGTTTTTCAAAGATGGCGCACATGATACCTTTGAGGAAACTTCCCACGGCATCAGTATTGGCGGACATATTCTTGCGGGAGATAGTCCGTCTTCATGGAGTACCCACCGAGATCGTCTCCGACCGCGGTACCCAATTTATTGCACGTTTTTGGCGCGAGTTCACGAGGGCATTGGGTGTTACACTAGCGTTTTCATCGGCCTATCACCCACAGTCTAACGGCGCTGCAGAGAGGGCTAACCAGCACCTTGAACAATATCTGCGCATTTTCATCAACCAACATCAGGATGATTGGGTTGACCTGCTTCCTTTGGCGGAGTTTGCTCGGAACAATGCGGTACAGGAGTCTACGGGAGAGTCCGCCTTCTATTGTGTCTACGGTCTTCATCCGCAACCCTTCCCTGGAGCCTTTCCGAATTCTACTGATCCTGCTTTGGAGGAACGACTGACTAATATACAGTCCACCTGGGCTTCGGTGCAGAGAACTCTGGAACTGGCTGGTAGACGACAGGAACTCCAAGCCAACAAGAGACGTTCCGGTACTCCTGCGTATTCTCCGGGGGACCGCGTTTGGTTGTCTACGAGATACCTGCGACTCCGCGTGCCCAGCATGAAGCTGGCACCGCGTTTCATCGGTCCCTTTTCGATCGTCCGTCGGGTGAATCCTGTTGCCTACGAACTTTCTCTGCCTAGGACACTCCGTATCCCTCGAGTCTTTCATGTCTCCCTATTGAAGCCACTGGTCTGCAACCGTTTTTCTACTAGACCCCCTGTCGCGGGGACTTCGGGGCGTATTCCTCAAGCCATCCTGGACTGTCGCAGACAACAAGGGAGTCTTCAGTATCTTGTTCATTGGAGAGGACATGGCCCAGAGGATCGTTCCTGGGTTCCTGAAGCTCGCTTCCACGCCCCTCATCTCGTGCGTGCATTCCATGCTAAGAGGCAGCGTGGTTCGGGCAGGGGTCGCCCTGAGGTCGCCCCTTTAAGGAGGGGTACTGTCACACCACCGGCAGGGAGACCCGCTGGGTCCCCCGGCCGGCAACAGCAACCGCCGCGAGGCAGGGGGAGACCCCCCGCTTCGGTCCGGCAGCCGCAGCTGCCGCGAAGAAGAGGGAGACCCCCCGCTTCTGAACGGCAGCAGCAGCCGCCGCGAGGTAGGGGAAGACCCCCTGCTCCCGCACGGCAACCTCGGTCCCCGCGCAGAAGGGGGAGACCCCCCACTTCTGCACAGCAGACGCGGCCGCCGCGGAGAAGGGGGAGACCCCCCGCTTCTGCAGGGCAGGCGCAGCCGCCGCGGAGAAGGGGGAGACCCCCCGCTTCTGCAGGGCAGGCGCAGCCGCCGCGGAGAAGGGGGAGACCCCCCGCTTCTGCGCAGCAGAGACAGCCGCTGCAGATGGAAGGGGAACTTACCTCTTCCACGTCGCGTTCCCAGCAGCTTCACAGGTCCAGCTCTGGTGTCCGGACGCGTTCTTCTTCACGCCACCTAGTGGCGGCCGAGGAAACTGCACCTGCTTATATAGGACGATTACGCAATCGCCAACCACAAGATGGCCGCGCAGGAAGTGACGTAACGGCACTTTGAAATTTTGGCGGGAGATCTCCAATTAGTGCCTAACTTCCTGTGCCTACTTAAGAGACTTCAGAACACTAAGACCTTGCCTTCTGATGGTCGTCTATGCCCTGTGCTAGCACCCAGATAGCGTTCCTCTGCTTGATTCCTGTATTTGACCTCGGCTTGTTTTTGACTATTCTGATCTCTGGTATCCTGACCTCGGCTTGCTCCTCGTTTATCCTGCTCTCCGGTATCCTGACCTCGGCTTGCTCCTCGTTTTTCCTGCTCTCCGGTATCCTGACCTCGGCTCTCTGGACCATCCCTGCAGTCCTACCTGACTACGGAGTCTCCTCTGTACGCTGTGCCGTGACAAACTATATAAAAAATTTATATCAAATATACCCAATGACACTAATGGTTTTAAAACATTTACTATCGCAATAGCAGGACCCTACATAACCCCTGTCCCGTTTACCCATTGTACTGCGCTGTGGAATATGAGGGTGCTACATAAATCAATAAGATGAAAAGAATTTCATTAAATAATATTCATTATCAGAGCAATTTTTTTATGCATATTATGCTGAATTTATTCATACTGTTCCAATATTCTCTATTTTTTTGTTTTTATTATGAAAATTAAAAAGGTGTTGAATATTTGAAATACTAGACACTATTTGGAAGACAATGGCATAAATAAAAATAAGGTTTTATATATATATTTTTTTTTTATTATTTTTTTTTTATTATTATTATTATTTTATTTTTTTTATTCCCAGATAATTTAAGACATTATTGGTGATCACATTTTCCACGTCTCTGTTGGTTAATCTACATGCATAACATTTCATTATATATAGGGGTGTATATATGTGTGTATATGTGTGTGTGTGTGTGTTGTATACCTGTGTGTGTTGTGTTAAGAAGACGTGCCATATGGGAAGACTTACAATAAAGGGAGAGGAGGAAATAGAGTCGAAAACGATGACAAGCAAATCCAGATGTCCGTCTCATGAGACAGCAGTCACGGGATTTCAGTCCGTCCATCTTCCGGGACATATTTACGAGTAATAAATTCCTAGATGCGAAACGACTTCGCTTTGTAATGCGATTTCCAGTCCTGGCGTTTAAAGACCATTATTGTGGTTTGACGCACGGCTGAGGATTCTGTATTTGGAGCTGAAACGCGGTAGCTTTCAATGAAGCGGCGTTGAAAGATGGATTTGGTACGAAGCCTGTGCTGCACCAGTATGCCATTTATACCCAAGCCTAGACAGGCCACTGGGCAAACCCAGCGTCGCGGGCAAACGGCCCGATGTGGAGATAAGTCGTTAAATAAATCCCGACGCGTTTCGTGGCCTAGGGTGGCGTAGCATGGGCTGGGACACCGTGGTGGCAAATTCACTTGATTTTGACCACGTGTAATTAGACGGGGGCCGAATCGGCTCTGATCTGCGGGCAAATTCTAGGCTTCTATGAGTTCTCTTTAACACATTAAAGCCTTTATTTACGGGCGCGTATACAGCTTAAAATGATTCATGTTCTGTACTAAGTGGCACCGGTATAAAGCTATTCAGAGACAAAACAAACACGGAGGAGAATAAATAGTGAATGCCTTTAGTATGTCGGCCCCTCGGTAATACGAAAAAGCTTTGAGGATAAAAGGGCCTGGATATGAATGGATCGGGTGATCGCCTTGAAGTGTTTAAAATACAGGAAAGCAGAAAAGGTTTAACTCTCAAAGTTGTATCATATCTAAAAAAATACAGCAGTGATTGCGAAATACGGTCAAATCCGAGTAAAAGGGGAGAAAGCATGGAAAAACCTTATTCTGCATGAGAATAATCCCCAGCACTGTGAAGAGCAACAACCCCCCATAATTCTGTATACCTTTATAACCCCCAGCACTGTAAACAGCAACAATCCCTCCCCCAGCGCTGTGTACAGTACTGTCTGTGTTGCCAAAAGCCTGTTTTTATCAAATTTTGTACCAATAAACTCCCTTTATCTGCAGATCTGGAGGCCGCCATTGTTGTCGGTCATGTGACATCTTGGATGGCTTTTCCAGCTCAAACACCACACTGAGCTGATGCTTTATGGCAATGCTAATGAAGTCCGCTCCTCCATAGACTTTTATTAGATAGAGTGTCCAGATGGGTGATTAAGCCCGAGACATTCTATTGTTTCCCACAGGTAGTATGATAAGGAGTTGGGGGGGGGTTGTCTAGTAGATTCAATTTTAGTTTTTAGCTCCACAAATTTCAGTAAAACCAAAAGAAAAAATAGAAGACATTGTATGTGAATTTCATATTCCGAAGATATCCAAACTGAACTGGGAGAGGATTAAGATTCTCTACATTATGCTGGCAAAAAACAATTAAAAAAAATAAATAAATGCCCCCCCCCTTTAAATCACGGTGACAAGTACATTTTTAAAGCTCAAAATGTTGTAATCCGTACATTTGCCAGTAAATAGCCATTAGCTCAAATATTAAAAAGGCGTATAAAGAAATGCTGTCCTTTCCAGTTTCCTCGCCAGCTGTCTCGATTCCCCTTACTTCTATCGTCAGATCTCGTTGAAAGTGAAGAAACGTAGTCGATAATTCCTTACTATGTTTGAGGCCCGGAAGTTTTAATAAGAGTGTCATTGAGCGTGAAGGGCATGCGCTGATCCGGTAAAGCGACTCAAGATGAATCTTCAACGAATTATGGAACTATGGGGGGGGGGGATTTCTTCCAGATTTCAGGTTCTCGGTTTAGGTCCGATGCACCCGCCATTTACCTCTGGAGAGCCCCAGGAGACAAGCGACCCAACCTTGGGCGTTTTATTGAGCTTACCTTATTTCTTCATCCGCTCGACTCTTGATTCCATGGTTTTGGAGACTCTTCTATAACTCGTGTTTATGTCTCTACATCTTTAAAGCGTCCTTTGCAAAACGTTGGCTCGTTCTCCAAGCTTGGCGTTTGGGACACTTCGTCGGAAACCCTCAGCCAGGTTCCATCACACCAAAAGGAGCAGGTAGACCTCTCTTTCTCCATCTTTACATTTAACCACTCAGTAACGAATGGCACCAAAGAGGCACGTTCCTGCTCACGTTCTAGATCACAGTAACGCTCCACGCATTACATGCCCCTCCTGCCGACAAAGAGGGACCTCTATGGTATTGGGTTCTAGACAAACCGCCATCGGCTAAAGCCTCCATGCTTCTGGATGATACAATAGCTGCCAATGAGAATCCAACACTAATACAATATGACCTCATATCTTTACAGAGGGTCTGTGTGTTGGGTAAATAGAGTTCCGAAGACCCCCTCTAACCACAGGATCCTAAAAATCCACACAGAGCAGATCAGTTTATTTGGACTTCGTTTTCTCTTAAATCTCCTTCCACGTTCTGGATTATCCTTCCTAATCTTTGCTGGATTTTCACTTCATCGTTATTTCTCTCTCACTCTCTTTCTCTCCCCTCTTCCACTTTCTATTTCTCCTTCAATCCATGCTTCTTTCAGTCCCATCCCCACCCCCCCCTTTCCTTTTCTGTGGTTCTGGGTGTCTCCACGTCTCTTTGATCTCTGCCTCTCTGGCATCCTCTTTCTTTCCCTCATCAACCGCAGGCTGCGTCCGGGGAATGGGGAGAGGCAGAAGGGAGGGAGGGAGGAATTGGGAGAAATCTCAGCGGTACCACTGAAGGGGAACAGACCGCGTATCTGCTGTGAGCAGAATACGATAAACACGTGGAAGTAAAAAGTCACGATCTGCCGGAGCCTCTCGATAAATACCCCCTGGTCGGGGTACCTCCTCACCGCGTGCACTAACAGTGGGAAAAGAGAGGGGTTTCCGCACACGGGCCGACTCTCGCCGAATACACCCGCATCACCAAAAACCTTACAATCTCCCAGCTTCCCGCATCCGGAATAATTAGAATTTCATGGAAATGGGCTTTTTGGGTATTCCTAAATTCATGTATTCGTTCAGCAAACGTATATACATTTTTTCCCAGAAAGCTAAATAAAGCGAAGGTGGTCAAGTGCCAAGATCAAGTAAAACGTACCCCACACGTGGTCAAAATCAAGTGAATTTGCCACCACGGTGTCCCAGCGCATGCGACGCCACCCTAAGCCACAAAACGCGTCGGGATTTATTTAACGACTCATCTCTTATGGGTTCTGCAGATCCGATCACTGATGGTCCCCAGGAACCATTGATGGTGGCCCTCCTGATGGCACAAGGAATGTTGGACAACCAAGGAAAGGTGTCATAGTTACCAGGACTGGAAAACAAGCAAGTGTTCCATCCAGGTTAACCCTTCCAGGTACCTTTATCCATTTCTAGAATGAGAGATGTCTCCCTGGGTCGATACTGGAGAACGCGGTAGCGTTTGTAATATAATAAGGCGCTCAGCGCCGGCAGGTAATGATGGTAATTAACGAGATTAAAGAGAGGAAGCTCAGTGCGTAAACACGGCAATGACAGCCATCGCGGCCTCAGCAAGCTGTGAACTGACATGCTACCGGGCGCTGGATTCCCACATCGTTACCGCTCCTGCTGGGATGCCGTTCCTAAATCCCTCCCACACCCACCAACATTTCCACCGTCCTCGCAGCCATCTCCACTGCACGTTAATGAGAAAGTGGTAGATAAGTGAAACAGCCTTCCAGTAGAAGTGGTAGACGCCAATACAGTGAGGGGATTTAAACATGCATGGGATAGACATACGGCTCCTGAATCTAAGACGAGACACACGGCTGACTAGACGGGGGCCGATCTGCCAGGTGATCCTATGTTTCTGTGCACCCACTGACATTACCGCTGCTTTCCTATCCACATTGCACCCGCCATGTCCACAGCCCTCACAACCCGTTCCCACAAAACATCCCCGCTGACCCAACAGACATATCCACTGCCGTCGCAAACCATTCCCCCTAAACACGCAAACTAGAATTTTGCTATCTTTTCGTTGCACCCCAAAATATACTCCCTGTCCTTTCATGGCGCCCACAAACTGTTCCACTGCACCTTCAGTACACTCATGAACGACCCACCCGGTCCCTTCACTGCACCCACAACCTGCCGCATTGTACCTTCACTGCGGCCACAAGACCCACCACACAACCATACTTGTTGCCCCTTCCCTGCACCCACAAACCCCCTGGCGTTCCCATTCACTGCAGCCGCACGGTATCCTCACTGCACCCTCATGCCAGGCTGCGGCAGCCACACATGGTCGGTCCTTACCTCTCATTCATTCCCCTCCGCTTTCATCCATCCGGCGCCCACATCTTGGGAGAGCTCATGTAGTCTCCACCACCACTGGTCAGAGAGTCCAAGGTGCTCCAAGATACCCACCCCCACTCCCACTCAGGATCAACATAACACACGGACTAACCTTGAGGACCGCACGTCTCTCCAATACTCCAATGGGCCGGCTGCGAGTCCAGCAGGATATGCTCTGTGGGACAACAAGGATGACCGATGTCCAGGACAAACGATGATGAAGGCAGGTGCAGAGGTGCTGTGGGGTCAGACCACCAGATCCACCATCTAGAGACGTACACGGAATGCAAGATCCACCCCTGAGAGCGCAAGGTGTATGTAAGGAGTGCAATGCGGACCTCTCAGATGTAGGAGAGTCCAGTGAGGACCACCAGATTGAACCCAAGCTCCACCAGACCTGGACAGACCAGACCGCGACCTTCTTCAGAGACAGAACCGAGCACAATGAACCCAAACTCAAGCCCAGTGCGATGGAGCAACACCGAATCCAGATCCCGGGGTGGAAAAAAAACCCCACAGCAGAGGCAGGGTAGGTGAGGAGTGCAGGACTCGGGAGAGGAGCAGGAGTTTGAGGCTCACAGCACAGTCAGGATCTGGAGACTGGCTGCAGCGGAGGAGGGGGGCTTTAAATTAACCCTTTCAGATTAGCCTGGACCTCCCCCTGCCACAGGCTAGCTTGCCATTTCCTCATTAAAGAGCCGTTAAAGTCATCGACGTGAAGTCACTTAGGGGTCTTTTAGGGGTAAATGGGAGTAATTTGAGAGGCACGGAGAGTTTCAAAGGGCTGAATCTCCAGCAGATTAGATCAGAGCTTCCCACATCCGTCCCAGAACTTTAACACATCAAGAGGAGGACTCGGGAGGCAGGGCAGGGAGAGGGGCTGGGGGGAAATTGGGGCATGATATAACTAATAAGCCCGGGAAGGGGGGCATCTATCAGGGTGGGGCAGTTTACTAACACATTACTGTCACCAACAAAGCATGGCGGAGGGGGGATTTCACGTGCGCCTCTCGGAAACCACTCTCTGCCGATTACTATCAGGGCTGTAACGAGGGGGGCAGGTCGGTGATTGGCTGCAGTTACACAATGTATAGATCAAATCGTACTGCCTTGTAAATACACTGCGGTCTCTCCCCACCCAGGTGCGCTCTCGCCAGGTGCGCTCTCGCCTGGGGTACGCAGCAACCTTAACAAAAACACACACACATTTTCTTGTGTGCTCAAGTTTCTGTGTTGGGAAACTCACAGCACTCTCAGCCAGGCTTACCGTTTCAGGGAAAGCGATCTGAGCCACGCGGGGTGCCTGTTTTGTTTCATGGCCAGTCGGTATTGGCCTGAGCTGAAAGTGTTCCCTCTAAGGTGAGAGGCGTTCAGCGCGCTTCCCTGGACGATGGCTTTCGCCGCTCACACGGCTGTTTGATGGTGTCAAGAAGTTTTTTGGGGAGTCCGGTTAAATAGATTGTAAGCTTCTGAGCCCAGTCCTCCTTCCCTAATGTATGGGTTTGTCTTAGTCGGTCAGTTCTAGTTTCGTCAGACCCTTTGACCGTAGGGACTGCAAGAAGAGCCGCAGGAACTGGTGGCGCTATATAAATTAAAGATAATATAATAATAATACTAATAATAATATAATAATGGGTATTATCATCCCTCAACTTTTTTTTTTTTTTTAACCAGGTACAGGTCACTCTGCAGCTGTTCAGGAGCTTCAACTCCCATGATGCTTAGCTGTCGGAGCCAGGTAGGTCGGGCAGCTGCCGGGCTACGGAGTGCCAGCAGAAACTGCCCCAACTGGAATAATAATAATAATTAATAATAATCTATGCTAAATGTATAAATAATAAATGGAGTGTGCGTGCGCGTGTGTGGGGGCTTCTTGCCTGGGGTGCTATCTGGTCTAGAACCGGTCCCGCTGCCCGTCGGCTTCTAGAACCCACAGACGGCAACAGGTTATTTTGCTCCTCGTTTGGGTACAGAAACACACTCTGCGTATCATGAAAGTTCCAGTTTTTATTGAGCCGGGAAACTCATTGTCCTGATTCCTCCCCACGGAGTGTTTGTGGATCACGAGGTTTGCACAGCTGGGGTTTTTTTTTTCACCAACACCTAACGCATATTGTAAAGATGTCCCCCGGGGAGATGAATACACGTTAACGGAACGGACACCGGGGGGGGGGGCACGGCTGCCCAAACGCTCCTCCCCACGTGGGGAAATAAAAAGGAAGCCCCTGAATCTGTATAATTAAAGAAAAGGAGCCTTTGTGCTCGCTGTATACAGGGCATCATGCTCAGAAGTGGCTGAGAGTGATAGGAATTGTAGGCGGTGATTCTGTATTTATCTGTAAGTTGTTTACTATAGTCAATGACATTAAAAACTTGGAACCTGCCAGCAGATCGGCCCCATTCGGCCCCCGTCTAGTCTGCCCGTTATTTATACTTAAACCTTAATCAGTCGTTGGTCTTGTCTTAGATTCAGGAGCCGGATGTCTATCCCATGCATGTTTAATACCCTCACTGTATTACCCTCTACCACTTCTGCTGGGAGGCTGTTCCACTTATCTACCGCCCTCTCAGTAAAGTAAAATGTCCTTATATTACATGTAATATACAGAGAGAATTTTTATATTGTACCTGTCATTATCTGCAACCTTTTCACCTTGTACAGCGCTGCGGAATCTGTCGGCGCTTTAGAAATAAAGAATAATAATAATTATTATATTTTGTCTAGAAATGTCTATGGTCTGTCCTAATATATACAGCCACAGCTCAGACTGATGTACAACAGGCTGCAATTCGTATTTTGGTGTTAATAATAACAATAATACTACTACTACAAATAATAATAATTATTATTATATTATTGTTATCATATTATTATATTGTCATTATTATTTTTATCGTATTATTATTGTTGTTATTGTTGTTATTATTATTGTTGTTATCATGTTATTTATTTATTATTATTATTATTATTATTGTAAGTTAGTATTAAACACAGAATAGTGTGAAATGAGTGAATTGAATGACCTGTCACTGCGCCCAGCAGCTGTCACGCTCGGAATGATCTGGCGTTCTGTCTTTTTGTTATCATATCAATAAAGCTGATTGAATGTTTCGGTGACGTCATGTAAAATGGCAACCGGCGGGCCCGGGGTGTCGGTTTTGGCCCCGAACGGGAGGCGACAGACGGTGAAAGTGACCCCGAGGACCACGTTACTGCAGGTGACGGTGCAGCGGGCTATGAGGCGGGCCCTGGGGGGCTCATGGGTGGTGGGGCATCTAACCAGGGGAGGGGGCATTTATTGCAGGTATAAAACCAGGGGCATGTAACAGTTACTGGAGGGGTATAGACACGTAGAGGGGCCTATAACAAGGGGAGAGGGCAGTTACTGCAGGGGTAGAGGGGTACGGGTTAAATATCTGTCCCGTTGTGAGGGTGTGAAATGTTGCAGGGCTGTCACTGTGCATGTAGAGGGTGTGATATGCTGCAAGGCTGTCACTGTGCATGTAGAGGGTGTGATATGCTGCAGGGCTGTCACTGCATGTAGAGGGTGTGATATGCTGCAGGGCTGTCACTGCATGTAGGGGGTGTGATATGCTGCAGGGCTGTCACTGCATGTAGGGGGTGTGATATGCTGCAGGGCTGTCACCGTGCATGTAGGGGGTGTGATATGCTGCAGGGCTGTCACTGTGCATGTAGAGGGTGTGATATGCTGCAGGGCTGTCACCGTGCATGTAGGGGCTGTGAAATGCTGCAGGGCTGTCACTGTGCATGTAGGGGGTGTGATATGCTGCAGGGCTGTCACCGTGCATGTAGGGGCTGTGAAATGCTGCAGGGCTGTCACTGGGCATGTAGGGGGTGTGATATGCTGCAGGGCTGTCACTGGGCATGTAGAGGGTGTGATATGCTGCAGGGCTGTCACCGTGCATGTAGGGGCTGTGAAATGCTGCAGGGCTGTCACTGGGCATGTAGGGGGTGTGATATGCTGCAGGGCTGTCACTGGGCATGTAGAGGGTGTGATATGCTGCAGGGCTGTCACCGTGCATGTAGGGGCTGTGAAATGCTGCAGGGCTGTCACTGGGCATGTAGGGGCTGTGAAATGCTGCAGGGCTGTCACTGGGCATGTAGGGGCTGTGAAATGCTGCAGGGCTGTCACTGGGCATGTAGGGGGTGTGATGCTGCAGGGCTGTCACTGGGCATGTAGAGGGTGTGATATGCTGCAGGGCTGTCACTGGGCATGTAGGGGGTGTGATATGCTGCAGGGTTGTCACTGGGCATGTAGGGGGTGTGATATGCTGCAGGGTTGTCACTGGGCATGTAGGGGGTGTGATATGCTGCAGGGTTGTCACTGGGCATGTAGGGGGTGTGATATGCTGCAGGGCTGTCACCGTGCATGTAGGGGGTGTGATATGCTGCAGGGCTGTCACTGGGCATGTGGGGGTGTGATATGCTGCAGGGCTGTTACTGGGCATGTAGGGGGTGTGATATGCTGCAGGGTTGTCACTGGGCATGTAGGGGGTGTGATATGCTGCAGGGCTGTCACCGTGCATGTAGGGGGTGTGATATGCTGCAGGGCTGTCACTGGGCATGTGGGGGTGTGATATGCTGCAGGGCTGTTACTGGGCATGTAGGGGGTGTGATCTGTTCCAGGGCTGTCACTGTGCATGTAGGGGGTGTGATATGCTGCAGGGCTGTCACTGGGCATGTAGGATATCACACGGTTCCATCCTATGACGAGTAATCCTGTGCATGTATCATGTGTTTCTTTGTAGGTGCTGGAAGAAGTCTGCAAGAAACAGAATTTTAACCCCGTAGAGTATGACCTGAAGTGAGTGTCCGGCTCGTAACTATCGGGTGCTCTGACTGCACTCGCCATCTCTCGCCACCGGTAGTGTTTTTACGGCCATTTGTCGCCCACGTCCTCCACGTCAGTATCCGTCAGCTCGCGCTAGCCGTGTGTCACAAGATGAGGTTGCTGAGAGGTTGTAAGGCTTTGTTGCCATAGCAGCAGTGAAAGCTTCTTGTTGGTCTGTAGATTTGCTAAATCTTTACTCTTTTAACCTGATCTGCAGGTTTCAGAGGACGGTGCTGGATCTGTCTCTTCAATGGAGGTTCGCCAATCTTCCCAACAATGCCAAATTGGAGATGGTGGGCGCCACACAGCAGAGAGCCGGGGCCGAGAGCAGGGTGAGGGCTTTCCCTGAATGTTGTGTCTCTCTACATGCGTGATGTTACCGGTTTCTGTCCCCTGTAGCCCTGGTAACCCCCTTACCTGTTCCAGCGCACGGATTCCTGTATTTAGCGGGCTAACTGTCCGACTGGCCTGTAGCCAACAGGAGCTCTCCGGTGCTGATGATAATGTGGTAATATGTAGCCATATGCACCCTAATGGCCTCTTCCTGATTGGACGCCAACTTTATACATTTTTTATTTACTTTCTAACTAAACTTTAAAGCATGATGTCATCATGTTAACACCGCTATCGCCCGTCCACGCAGAAGGCACGTGTGGCGCTGCAGCTGGCGGATGGCGCACGATACCAGCAGGAGTTTCTTTGCAGCCAGACCCTTTGGGATGTCGTCTCCCGGTTCCCAGAGACCAGGTGAGAACTCGCTGACTAGGTGAGGACACGGCGCATGTTTTAGGCACGGATACTGACACAAATATCAGTCCGTGCTTTCCTATCCCTCTGACCTCGTTCTGTCTGTTAAGCTTTCTTGATACTTAGTTTTAGATGGAGCTATTCAGTGGCTGAAAAACCTTATACCTGGTCTGACTGCCAGCAGAGGTGGCATCTATTTCAGACTGTGCTAAGAGGCTGGACATTGGTGATATCAATTAGCTAATTTCTCAACTCAGAGCAATATTATGTTCCATTTCTATGATGATAGCATCAGAGAAGTTAGGAGATGAGAGGACCACAAACACACCCCACGCCTTTCCTTTTAGTCTGCTTTTCATCTGCATTTTAAGATGATGATGATGATGATTACTGTTGTATCTTTCCTGCAGAGTTTTCTTGGAGGCTTCAGGACTCGTCCCTGTCTGTATCTACATGAGGGATGAGGTAAGGTAGAGCCCATGCAGGTTTCTAAACCATGCCGGGGGGGGGGCACCACTCATTAATATGTCAATTTCCACATCTCACACTGTTGTGTCTTTCCATCTCCTCTCATTGTGGTGCTAAGTAAGAACTGGGTCAAGTACCCCCCCCAGCTATTGGATTCTGAGTCCTATCACCCGAAATCACTAGAAACAGATTGTGAGAGTTCCTTCTTATGCCTCCAGGTGACCGGGGAGCCGTCCTTAAGGCAAACAACCCTTCAGTCCCTGGGAATTACCGGTGGAAGCGTCATTGTCAGGTAAAGACGCGTTCTCACTTGGTTTCATTAGCGTGGGGGATTCTGCCGTCCGCTGGCGTTCATTGCGATTTCATTTTAAAGGTTTGTGATGAGGAACGTTGATCAGCCTGTGAAAGCCGAGGACTTGGCTGTGCCAAAGGATGCAATCTGTGAGAAGTCCACTCTCTCTCAGGAAGCGGAAAGCACAATTGTAATGGAAGCTGACGGGGAGAAGCCACCAGTGTGTGAAGATGAAAAGGGCCTGTCTAAGAAATCACGAGAAAATGGCTCCAAATCTGAGGCAGATATTCAGGAAAGGAAGGACGAGGTTCCCGTCGTAGAGTCAACCGGTGTTTCTTCTGGGGCTGAAGAACAGAAGAGGCTGGAGTCCAGTGGAACGAGTAGTGTGATGTCTCCAGCCTCCGCTGGCTCTTCCCAGTCTCTTCCTCAGGCTCAGGCCTCTCCATTCATCCCCTTCCAAGGAGGTGGCCACCGCTTGGGAGGTGCCAACTTACCCGCAGAGTCATCCGAAGCAGAGGTGCCACTTGCCACGGCCCAGGGGCCCTTCCACAGTCCGGGGCCTTCCAAGCCAAAGAAATCCAAAACAGACAGGGAGGAGGTTGGAGGATCTGAGGTGAGTGAGAGGGACATTGATTTGTACTTTTGTGGCAGTGAATGGTTTTGGGTCTTGGATCTGTCTGATCCTCCCGTGTTCCTAGTAACTAGTATTCTCATGGACTAACACCCCGTTCTTTTCTGTGCAGCCAATGGACAGGGAGCCACTTGTGTGCCATTTGGATTTGGAGGAGAACCTCAATGTCCGGGTCCAGGAGCCAACAGATGACTTTTTTGAGCTCACCGTAGATGATGTGAGAAGAAGATTTTCTGAACTCAAAAGTGAAAGGTGACGTATACACATAAAAAAATAACTTTAGACATAACAATAAATTCTATTTAGGGAAATAAAATCAGTATTGCAAACCCTAGACTGTGAAGAAACATTTTCCCCAGATCTTCTCATTTCTGTGTGTAAAATGTTGTTTTTTTAAGCTATTGATATCATTTTAATATTTTTATTTCTTCTACACCCCAGGCAGCGACTAGAAGAATCGCCTTTAATGACCAAGGCCATGAGGGAGACGCAAATGAGAGAAAAGCTGGAGCGATACCCAAAAGTAAGGTCGCTGCGTACGAGCTCAGCGGTTAACCCTTTCCTAACAGTGCTGGATAAGGGTCTCTCAGAAACAATGGCTGTTCAATAACACTGTTAACGCAGCTATGTCAGCGGTGGGCCCTCGCTGAGTAATGGCGGCTCGGTATAGAAACATTGACCAGCGGGATTTGAGGAAGATGTCATGCATTATTAGAGGGGGGAGAGAGACTGTCTCGCAGGAGCCAACGGGAGATATGATTTCAGGTGACAGATAAAGCCAAAGGAGAATGTTGGTAACTTCGGGAAGTTCTGTAACATTGTGGATCTCGGAGATCCGTTGGTGGATCAATTAATCGCTGTAATTGCTTTGGCTACTGGCTTAAGCCTAAATGTGGATCAAACTTGACCCAACACTCCAGATCAACTCAGCAGCGGGTTCCTTCCTTATCTAGAAGTGCAGAAACTCAACTGCAAGGCGAAGATCTCTTTATAACTTAAAACATCTCTTTATCGGAACTTTTTCTTGATGCCCTGAACAACAAAATGCAGAGGCGGTTGGCGTTGGGTTGTTTCGGGTGAAGGATTACGCAGGTGTTTGGCGGTTCCTCCAGCTTTTCGTTCTAAGGCAGTTAGCGCATCGCTAGGTGATGTTAAGACGCTCATTAAATCTAATGTGAGAAGGTTGGCCATCCTCGAAGGTTTGGCAGAAAAGAAACTGGCAACGGATTATATTACGTCTGCGGTCGGCGCATGGCTGGAGGATGCTGGTCATCCGTCTAAGAAATCATTTTTTACAAACCGTTGAGTAATTGGTGTACCTTGGTGGTGAGATTCTAGATTTTTACAAGGATTTGGGGACAGTAACGGTGTTTTGGTACAGAGAAGAGATTCAGGTTTTCCCAAAGCCACTCGCGTCCTGAGTACAGCCCCAGAGACAGAAGACCCAAAGTCTATAAGTCAGGAAAGGAGTTTTCCAGGTCCGGATGCCAAATAATGACAAAACAATCGGTTTTTTTATGACATTACTGAGATTTATGAGGTCTTTGAAATATGTGAGGTCAGTCAAAACAGGCCCACTTAGAGCGAGACTCGTAAAGTCTGTGAAGGAGCGTGGCGTGGTTCTCTGCGTCTCCGTGTCTCCTTTTTATCATTTAATAGGATAGCGCATCCTTTTCACAGATCCGCAGCCGCGGAAACCTTGAGTTCTTTTGTATGTATTGGCTGGGAATTGCTTTAGATGAGGCGGCAGGTGTACCGGAGAGACCCCTCTCTGAAGGAGCGTATTTTGATTTACAACTTTAGATCTTTGGTCATCCATAATGGTCGTCTCTGTATATTTTTCTTCTATATTCCTTGTTATATATATATATATATATATATATATATATATATATATATATAGTGTGTCAGTCCCTAACACAAGTGTAGGATAAAACGATATGCAAACTGAGTAAAACATAAAACTATTGGAATTGTGGCTGTTAAATTGAGCAGTAAAAAAAAAATCTTCCACTCTCTAAGATTTAGCAAAAATTTGGGTCGTCCTGCAGTTTGCTGATAATGTTTTTTTTAATATTAATATTATTATTTTTATTTATTTATTTTTACAGGTTGTACTCAGAGTTATGTTTCCAGACCGGTATATCGTACAGGGATTCTTCCGCCCAGCAGAGACGGGTACTTTAGCAATGTTTTTTTTTATTTTATGATATTCCCTGTGTTATATCTACGTGAAGGGGGTATAATTCTTATCTGCTTCCCTTTGATTTGCAGTCGGTTCTGTGAAAGAGTTTGTGCGCAGTCACCTGGATGACCCTCAGCTGCCGTTTTACTTGTGTAAGTAGCAAACGTCGATACTCTCACCTCCTCGTAGCCCCTTATAGACACTTGGGACCCCCCCATCTGATTTTCTTTGAGAAATTCTTCAAGTATGCTACTCCCGTTACACATAACATAGAAATTAAATATTGTGCCATTTTATTCCTGTCTCAATGAACCCAGAAACGTCCAATATTTTTTTCTGCTGCAGTGGCAACAGAGGCTTCTTCCAGTCAGTGCCTACTTCAGATATACAATTCTGTAAACCAGGTTTAAAAGGGTTATGGCTGCGGTATATAAAGTCACATATTGCAGTACTTGTGTTAGGCTGAAGGTCTAAATAGCGACCGGATCGTTTCTGCCTGAAGCTTATGTTTGATTGCAGCCCTCGCTGTCGTTAATCCGCTCTATTTATCTTTTACTGCAGTTATTACACCCCCAAGGACCGAATTGAAGGATGATTCCCAAACCCTGTTCCAGGTAATTATCACACACACCTGTATCACCCACACCTGGTTTAATTTGCATATGGCAGCCGCTGGGTACCAATGATAACAGGGGAGCCCCGAACGCACTGCTGGAGCTCTGTAAATGCTACGGGTGGTACCCAACTCATCCTGACGTGTTCTGTCTGGCGTGTACGTTCACATCCATTTCCCCAGCTCTGAGATAAATAGTCTCTCCGGCGATACGGGGAACGCGTTCGCTCCGCTGGCCCTTATTACCCCAGAGCTGCGGAAATCCGGATAAGCCCTTCCCGGTCGCCGGGCCTGCCCCTCCACCTTTGCCGCGTGCGGACAAGCGCCGGGGGTCCTCGGGCTGGTAAGCGGTTTGTTTGCGGGTGCCACACAGCGGCGCGGGGTCTCCACGTCTTCCTTCCCTGTAGTAACCCGAGCCCCCTGAGCTTGTGTGTTCAGCCCAGACGAGGTTCCTGGGAGGAGAGGGGGCTATCTGAGCTCTTGGCAGCTTGTGAAGGGGTCTTTCTTCTCTGTAATGCTCCGGCAGCGGAGCCTCCCGCCTCCTACTTTCATCTTGCTGGCAGCCCTGTTATTCTTGGCTGGATTTCCATGACTGCTGTTCCTAATAGAGGCGCTTCCACTGAACCTTAAAGCACTCAATAAAAGTGTCACCCAAGGGGGGGGGTTGTGGTCTTTCCCCAGGGCTCGGAGGGCAATAAGACGCATCCTGTCTCCATGAAAGTTGTGTATGTGTTGGGAAGAGGGGACACTTGGATCTAAAGGAGGCAGCACAGGGACGGGTATACTAAGCTGTGCGTGTTTATTTTTTCGCCCCTCTGCAATCATCAATTGCTTAACTCATGAATACCAAAGGGATGAGGAATTTTTATTAGTTTATTTATCAGGGGCCGACATATTCCATAGCCCGGTACAAAGGGAGGATTTACCCTGCGCTAATCTCCACATTAAGAAAAATACAAGATATTAAAATAATTGAATAATAAAAGCAAAATAATTTAATTTAGTGTAAAAAATATCTTCTATGTGATGTTAGAATGTTTGGGGGATTTTTTTTGCTTATTTTCTTTCATAAATATTTTTAGTTTTTTTTTTTTTGTGAATATGTTGTAGGCTGATTGGTCTGGAAAACAATCTTTTTATACTTTAATACATTTAAAACATATATTTCGATACATTTCATACTAGCGCTTTAAAAAATAGGTTAATGATAAAAAATGTTCCACGACGGCTTTATACCGTAACAATACATTTAGTGAAAAAAATAATGCATTTAAATGAGTTTAAAACGTTCTCATTTTTAACCTGTTTCTCCCCCCAAAAAATATATAAGAGAGGAGTCAGATGCAATATTTTTTTTAATTATTATATTTTTGTTAGACCCTTTAATGATTGATACAGCATGATATTCCGCAGCGCTTTGCGCAGAAGAAAGCCCCCCCCACATGCAGCGGCAATAGTTTTTATTAAGAAAAAACCCTTTTTTATTCTTTGGGGGGGGCTGCAGATGTGTAATGAGAGCGCAGTATTTGCGGTGGGCCGCGTCGCCCTCCTCTCCCAGCTCCAGCCCTCGTTCCCTGGCGGTTCCTTCCTGTCTGAGGCTTTTGATCTGCGCCCGTGAAGACATCGCTTAGCCCTTTAACGTCATTTCAAAGCTTGTTTCTCTTTTCAGATCTATGTATGTGTCTCTCTAAATTGTTTGCGTTCTGGATCTTGCCCTTCGTTCCCGGCTCGGCCTTTGAAGTCCTGCGCTCTCTTATTGATCTTCCGACTTCAAACTAAACAGACCTGTGGCACTTTAATCAGCTCCCGTCCCCAGATGAAGGAATGCCTCTCATCCTAGCAGCCCGAGCTCCTTTCTCCGGACACTTTGATTGAAATGTTGCTTTAATACATCAGAGCTGTTTATGTCTGGAGGAACAAACATGTATTTGGTGACAGATAGGGACTGTTAGCCGATTGCCGCCCCGTTCTTTTTTTTTCTTTCTTGCATTTAATCTCTTTTTTTCTCTACCGGCTTCCACCATTTATCTCCTTTTTTCTCTCTCTCCTCTCTTTGTTTTTCCATGACTTTCTTCTTTGTGTATATCTGGCTTGGTGTTGGCGTCCGTGTTTCTTTTTTCCTCTTTTCTCTTTTTTTTTTCTGGGTGTATGTGCAGCCCTGTTTCCATTGCCATGAATTTTCTCTGACCCTGGGGGCCTTTTCCTCGTGAGGCTTTGAAGTGTTTGCCCAGAGATTGACTGACAAGGAAGTTTTTTAGCGGCGGCGGCACCAGGGAGAACGACAAAAACAGGGACAAGCTTTGAACTAAAAGATCTTTCAGTGGAGATACTGGATTCAGTTATCTCCTCCGCTATGTTAATTATTCGCCGCAATAATTGGGGAGGGGGGAGAGGAGAGAGAGGAGGTTATTAAAAAATTCCAGCACCAAACACGCTACCCAAACCTAATTTCCCTGCTTCCAGACTGCATAAAAGAAATTCTGTCTTTTAAAGGGGGGCTAGTGTATTTCCAGGGGTGGGGGTGGGGGGGCGAGGGGGCCCTTTTTTAAGCTGTCGTCTTCTAAATAGCGAAAAAACCCTACAGATGAGAGGGAAAGATCAAAGCGCTGGAGATTGTTCGCTCGCTGAGTTTTGACCGTGTCTGGTGCTCGGTAATTGAAGTTTGCGGAAAGCTGTCTTTGTTTTTCGATGGCATGCAACCTTACACAATACCGACCGGGGAGGAAACGTTTAAAGAGCCCCCATGCTGCTTCTCGTAGCCGCCCCGCTCCATGAAAGCTTGCCCCGCATCTCCTATACCGTAGTCGATACACGCGTCGCCGAGCCGGCCGAGTATGCGTAGACGTTGCAAGTCGGCTTTCTTTCTAGATATGTGTATATAAAATGTCATAGATATTAGGAGCCAGCGATTCAAATCTACTAGCCGTGGCAACCCGCTCCTGGCGAATACATAGCTATGTAACATGCGTCCAGACGCCATGCCTGATCAAGTTGCGTCCGTTTTTTTTTTTCTTCTTCCAGGATTGGTCCATATTATTTAAAGATATTTATATATATATATATATATATATATATGTTTATAAAGTGAATGTATTATAATGTCTGTTGGTATTATTACATTGATATGATATTACATTGAATCGAGGGGTCCATACACATTGATAGCGTATCGGGCTCATCGTCGGTTGCCTTTTTTTTAATTTTATTTTATTAATCTTTTCTGACGTTCAAATTCATAAAAAGAAATGGGGAATTTTGGTTGCGGGGTTACTGAAGTCGCAATTTATACTGTAAAAAAAATATTTATTTAATCCCCAGGCTGATCTGTTCCCCGCGGCCGTTGTCCACTTTGGATCACAAGTGCAAAGAGGTAATGTGTTATGGGTTTTCTGTATCGCTATTTTGGATCTCGGTATATCTGTAGCAGCCGTCCCAGGAGCAGTGGGGGGGCCGTCGTTTAGAGCTCACGTCCTTCTGTCCCGTGTCCCGCACTCGGGGGGGAAACCGTGAAAAGGATGACTTTTGTTAATCCCAGCACCCTGCGCGGGCAGCTCGCTAACGCTCCTGTTAACGTCTCATCTCCGCAGCTTGCAGAGTTGGGAGGTTAACGGCTCCTCGAGTCCTGCACCGGTCACATGCAAGGGCAGATTGGAAAGCACAAGGCATGCGGGGAGCAGGTGCACGAGTCGCATATCATGCAGCTGTAATTGATTTATAAGAATATATGGGTTCTTTTATGTGCTGCAGATTAATGACTGACGTGTAAAGCCTTTAAAGTGAAATTGAACGCTGGGCACCCCCGGGGGATCCAGAGCTCCTATTTCTCCTCTGCCTTTTGGTCCTGGAATCCCTATAAGTGAATCGGGCTGCTTCCTAGTGGCTTTTTCAAAGCTAATTTGGCAAAAAATCACCCACCTGACGAGGAGCAATAGGTCTGTAACCTGCGGTCGCTTCTGTCCAAGGTGGGAGAGCCAATGCCAAAAATATAGACCCAAAACCCCGCAAACTTTCCTTCTTTCTGTAACGAAAAAAGTTATGTTAATGTACTCATTTTTCTGTGTTTTCTGTACTGGAGAGTAAATAGGTTTGGTTACTTAGATCTTTTAATTTTCTTACAGAACATTTTCTGCGCCAGGAACTCCTGAAAGCCCCGGTTCCTCCGTCACAAGCCGATGTCCTGATCGACCGGTAATACCCGCTTCAGCTGAAAGAGCGGTTTTGTTTTTATTGTTCTTGATAAAAACGTACTATCCTGTTTTTTTGGGGAACAGGACAATGCCTCGCCCCCCGGCGTCTCCTCCTGCCCCAGGTTTGGAGAATGCCGCAGGCGTCGGGCCGACAGAAATCCCGACGGCACCCGATAGCTCTGCTGCCTGTGATGAACGCCCCGCGCCTAACGCCCCGCAGCAAGTTCAAAGAGAACCAGCAAAAGTTCCCAAGTGGCTGAAGCTGCCAGGTAATCCTCAAGGCAAAGGGGATATGGCCTAGCCTGATAGCTTGCCCCGCGTAGGTCCTATGGTGGGGGGCTTCTCAAATGCTTGGTCGCTCTTTCAGGCTCTCATGGGCCTAATCAATAAGAGGTCTCTGTAGACTATAGAAGAGTGACTCGGATCCCAACCCATAGAGAGGACGTACATGGCGGTTGGTGGTCAGCCCAGGCGAAGTGCAAGATGTGCCTATTTCCGCAGCATGTGGGTGGCTGATCCCGTGTTTTTTCCTCCCCAGGGAAGAAGTGAGGGAGCTTCCTCGCTTGTGCAGCATTACATCGCTTCCATTAAAAGAAGTCTGGATGCCGGCGTGTTCTGCAGAAGATCTCCTGGATTATTGATTGACGACAGGACCTTTTAAAGGATTATCTATTGCAGATGTGAGTGCCCCCCCCTCTTGCTACTCCTGTTTGCCGCAGCTGTGCTGTGAGACCTAAAGAAATCTGGTTTTTGAATCAATAAAATCATTACATTTAAAAGAAATCAAATTCCCCCCCCCCCTTCTTTATGCGCTCATTTCCAGACGCCCAAACCCGTGATCTTCTGGACAGGAGGTTTGGTCGTTAAGACCTTGTGTCGAGGGCTGTGACTAGATTGATGGTAACATCCTCTTAAAGAGGAAAAAATAACTTTCACGGATGAACGTGTCCTTTTAACAAGTTATTTATTATTTTTTTACTTTTTACTCCGGGTAATCGTCCCAAACGATGCCTCGACCGGCACACACGGCCCTGTGTTAACCACGCAGGAGTCTCCTTCAAATGTCCAAAAGGACTTTGAAGTCAAGTTATTTGGCTCTGATCTCTTTCCACTTCGCCGTATTGACTTTGCTAATTACTCATCTTCCAACAACAAGGAACTTCATCTGAAAAGGTCCTTTCTGCCCAAGGCTTGTCTCCACTCCCCGCTTCCTCCACCATATGCTTTCTTTGGCTGGCGCTTTTCCTGGGTTAAAAATTTGTCCTTTGTTGGCAGGCCTTCTTAAGCGAGGCTGCGTCTTAGCCACACACGAGATGGAGACTCCGATAAAAGCGACAATCCTGACCATTTAGAACCGGCGGGGAAACGGAACGCAACCGCTCTTTCCATGAACGTGAACCCCCCCACCCCCATGCTGGGCTCCTTGAGAAAACAATGGACTCCACAATAGTCCGGGCAACTGCTCTCCCCCATTTAATTAGTGTTTATCTACTTAATTGTGCGCTGTTCATTGTAAAAGTCTTTAACGCCCTCGTACGGGTGGAAAGTTAATTACATATCTACCTTTTTTTCTGACGACGGCTGGCCGAGCATCAAAGCCGCACCTGTCTTTGGGGGACGTCATGTTTTTTGCTTAATGACTTCCAAATGCTTTGAAAAGCGGAGGTGGTTTGGGATGTTAGAGAAGACGGATTGTTACAAGAGGGGCCGACCGGGTGTTGGTTTCAGGGGGGAAGTATTCGGGTGCCGAGAGAGAGAGGCTTCCGTAATTTTTTTGGTAAAGCATCTTTTTGAGATACTTTTAGCCTTTTTTTTTTCTTTGAAGAATGTCCAGAACTCCAAATGATGATCTATGTGTTCTTTAACAGATGAGATAAGCACTTTGAAGGCTTCGCGGCTACGGAGTATGAAACGCATGCTTTGCATTTCTGGGGAAAGCTAGTAATACCGCGGTTTCTTAAGTCACATGGAAGACGGCAGCCATTCTATGCTACGCTCCGCAAGTACAAAGTCAGTAGAAACGTACAGTCTGCCGGTAGATCAGAACCATTTGGCCCCATAAGGTCCGCCTGTTGGTCCTACTGTAAAGACTCAAACCTTAATCAGTCGTTGGTCTCGTCTTAGATTCAGGAGCCGTATGTCTATCCCATCCGTGTTTAATACCCTTACTGTATTACCCTCTACCACCTGTGATGGGAGGCTGTTTACCACCCTCTCAGTAAAGGAAAACTTCCTTACATTCCGTGTAAACCTCCGAACCTCTAGTTTTAGATGATAACCTCTTGGAATCAATGGAATGATGCAGTTTACTAGCAGAGCTCCTGAAGTATGCCTCATGGATTCAGGAACCGGTAAAATATATGGACGAGTCTCTAGAAGGAATGTTCTTAATAAACGTATAATATTTATGATTTTGTCCCCAGGTTGCTGTTTAGCAATTTAATCCTTAAAGATCAATAACAGTACAAACAGAAAACGAGCAGTAATTAGTTAAGTCGCGGGTACCTGGCTTTTGTCACATCCGTTTGTATTTACATTAAAAGTCTCAGAATTCCGGCTGTCTGCTTACGCAGAAGTCGGTAATCGTTCTAGTTCACCGCCGGGAGGAACCAGATACGTATTTATACGTGTTGGCAGGGAACCGGTTAAGGTCTGTTATGGAAAGGGGTGACATTTGCCCCCTCGGGGGGAGTGTAAACGAGGGAGTCACACGGGAGACAACACACTTCTCCAAAGATGTTAGTCTTGGCTGCGGTAAAGACGAGCCGTCGGAAAGCAGACAGACGTCCTAGTGGCATGTTTATTGCTGGTTCCAGGGTGGTGGTGATGATGTGTCGGGGAAGCTTATGACAAGGTATTAGCTCTTGGCTCGCAGGTTTTTTTTTCGAATGAGTTTGGGAGCCTGTAGCATGAAACATGTCATAACACCTTTTTTATTGGTCATTTCTTAGACGTCCTCAAAAACACGACTCCTCATTAAGAGACTTAGATGTAGGAATATAAACCGAAAACATAAGTGCGCGAGTCTTAAGCCAAAGGGAAAAGTCACTAGAATACGGAACGAGGAGGTGGCAGGCTCTACCACTCTCCATCCAGAGGCTGTCCGAGTCTTGAGCGCAAGCAGGTTCTTGTCTTCTCCAAGAGGTTTGATTTGTTCTCCAATAGGGTAACAGAGCAGCTGCTTCCATCCGTACACAAGAGCTAGAAATCTAAGAGCTGAAAGAAAGTAAGAGACTTGTTAGGAGGTAGTTTAGCTCCGTAGAGGAGACCATGCTTATCTGGAACGGCAGAGAGCTGTAGAGGAAGGTCTTACCAGCTGAGGAAGGATTTTTTCTACATGCTCGATGTCGACCACCGGTAGCTCCTCGGCGTGGGCCTGCCGAGCGGCTCGAGCTGCTGTCTCTGTGGGCAAAAGAAAGCAAACAATCAATATCACTAGCAAGATATTCCTTAAACTTGCCTGTCCACTCATTCCATCAAAACCTTCAACCCACTGCCAAAAACGTGCTTTTTCCTGTGAGACATTAATCACCCTTTCGTGTTCTTTATTTCTGCACACCATATCAAGAGCAGCCAACTACACAAGTTAGATCTTTGACTGTTCATTTATTTGAATAGCATAACTATTTTGTTCTATAAACCAGGCCCTACATGACCGAGGACGTAATTGTACGTCCTGCTGGCTTTTTGCACTGGCGAAGAAGTTTCCTCACCGGTACCCAGATGATCAGGGTATCTTTCAACAGCCTGGGGTCTCCTCTGTCAGTAAGGGCTAGCATTGCTAACTTCCTGTTGACCCATCCCATGTAACGGCGGGAGCATTGGTTGCACAGGTAAACAGTGATGTCACCATTGCATTATAAGGGGTACCATCCAGTTCCAAGAGAGATCCCTGAGGTCTTTAAAGAAGGTAAGGTAATAAATAATGTGTGGGTACATTAAACATGGAAAAAAGCTCTGGTCACATGGGGGTGGGTAAACCCCTCGGTCACAAAGGGGTTAATCATTCAATCATCGATGAACTGGAGCTACAGCAAAACGATAGTTACTAGGCTGGTGCTTGCGTGTAAGAGGAAAACTTATCGCAAGGACCAAAATGTAATTCCGAGTCCTCAACGAATAAAATACATCCAGAAATTTCGTGCCTGAAAAGCGTACTTTTAGTTTAAACGCGGGCAACGTTCTCCTTTTAGAAGATACAGAAGCGGGTGACGCGTTCTTCACGTATGCATCTTGAAGGTAGGACCCTACAGATGTTTTCTAATGGCTGAGATGTTGGAAAGGATTAGCCAATGGCTGCGCAGGAGTATTTAAGTGATCGTGAGCCGTGTGCACCGCCTACTGGACCAAGTTGGTATTACCAGTGATCCCTGAATCAGTAACTCACCTTGGACAAAGACCTTCAGCATCTCCGCTAACAGAACCAACGCATCGGAGGTCACTAAAAAAAAGGAGGACATGGTAATTATTCATTATTCAAATATCTGTAGCAATGTCGGGCTGTGTAACGAGAATCCTCATCGAGTCAGACTTAGAGAAAGTTTAAGCCGGCAGGAGGTTCTATGACGATCTCATACACGGGTCAGAAGCCAGGCTCATGCCGGGGGTCTCTCACGCCCCTCGTCCTTACCTCTCATTTTGTCTTCTTTAAGGTGCAGCTGGAGCAGTTTGGAGACCAAGTCCTGGAACAGAAAGACGGAGAGAAATCTTACGGGGACCACAAACCATTCCAAGGTTCAATCAGTATTATTATGATCTCCTAGTTTTATGAGATGTCCTATCTGTACTCTTTGATGCACTGATGTGAATGATAACCATTACAGATGACACAATTCCCAAGTGTCCCTGCTTAGCTTGGCCAGTCCCTCTTCCCCCCCCCCCCCAGGAGCTCAGAACCTTTGCTTGGTAGGAGGCTATCACAGGGTTCTACAGCCCCAATTATGTATATATAAACAGCAGGGAGTGGGTTTATAAATTATACCGTGTAAATAAGATCCATTAGGTGATTTGTTATAAGTTACATACAAAGTATTGGCAAAGCCCCACCCCCTAGTCACACCCTAACCACACCCCTAAAACACATGCCCTTCTTTGGTCATTTAAACGTTGGGGTAAAAGATAATTCTTTTCTGGCAGTCGGTGTTGAGCGTTATTGTCCCTTTAAATATCTTTATTTAAAAAGTGTCAGTTTCATATTCCAGTTGCGATAACAAATCAGACTTTGGAGGGGTACGGGGGCCGTTGGGGGCCAATACTCGCCTTACGAAATGAAACAACCTCTTCCTCCCGCTCCATGCCTCCTGTCTCCCGCCCAAAGGCCTCTCCAATAATAACACGCCCCCAGGTAGCGGCTCGTCCAATCTCGCACCATGTCCTCTACTACTCTCTCGGAACCCCGCCTACACCCAAGGTCTTGTCCAATCGCAATGCTAGTTCCTTCCATTCGACTGCTGCCCAATTAAACAGTCCCTTAGTGATCTGTGATTGGCTTATACAGAGTGCTAACTGGTGAATGAGCCGTATCAGCTGCGATCTAAACACTAGAGACTGCACCAGTAACACAGGCTGAGAAATGACAGTTATTGTAACTGGGATTCGTGGGGCATGCTGGGAGTTATAATGTATCCCGAGATGCCCCTCTCTTCCTGGTTACCTCTTGTTTATATATGGATAGACTGTAACGGTAAGTCCCAGCTGCCTCCCATGAGCCCAGGATGTGAGATGGGGGTCAGGGGTCCGAATAAATGGGGGTTCTATTGCATGCTATTTATTGTCACTAGTGCTTGTCTTATTCTAACGTGTATCAGTGCCTTCCTTGCACCAGCACTCACTAGTAGTTATTATGAGCACCTGTCTAGCACTCACTAGTAGTTAATGTCAGTACCTGTCTAGCACTAGCACTCAATAGTAGTTGCTGTCAGTACCTGTCTAGCACTAGCACTCACTAGTAGTTGCTGTCAGTACCTGTCTAGCACCAGCATTCACTAGTAGTTGCTGTCAGTACCTGTCTTGCACCAGCACTCACTAGTAGTTACTGTCCGTACCTCACTAGTGGAGTTTTGAGACCCTGAGCTCACTAATATACGTTAGTAGTGAGCGGTCGTGTTCTTGTTTTCACTTGAATGTGCTTTTACGTGCTGCGTTGTGTCCGTGCACACTTGTACAAACTAATGCTTAGGATAGCCAGGGTTACGAACACTTGGGATAAACTAGCCGGACCTCCCAGCATCCCCAAAATAGAATATTTTTGTGATGTTTTAATTTTAAATAAATTGGTTCCAGCAATTGGTCGTTAATTGTGATGTTTGTCCATTTTCCACTTCTTGTCTGTAGTGTGTGTGCGCCCAGACTGACGGGTCGTGGGGGTTTGCCCGGATATTAGCCATGGGGACCCCTGAAATGGATGAGCTAAGGCGGTCGTATGTACGGATGTGCCACGAGAGAGGCGTGGAGCCCCAGGAGGGCGTCCTCGGGCATCTGCAGGGCGCGAAAGAGACCGCGGGGAGAGGGAAGCTGGACCTGTCGTCTCAGAGCGTTTCCACGGAGTCGTGCAAGGTGCTCGGGGTCCTGCTGCAGAATGATGTCACGTTCACAGACGTGATTCTCAGCGACTGCATGCTTAGCGAGGATGGTAGGTGCCGCCAGCCATTTCACTTCACTAGGATGTGTCTAGAGCTTAAGAAACGTTCTGTAGATTGTAAGGGAAGAATTGCAAGTAAGCGTATAGATTATAATCTGACTCTCTTTATTGGCAGGAGTTAAAGCACTTCTCCAGGGTCTCCGCACAAATTCACTAATAAAGCACTTAGACTTGAAGGTGAGTGTGAATTATCACGGAATTTCAAATATCATATTTTTAAACTTGGCTAAAAACCCCTTCTGCCTCTCCATAGGGTAACAACCTACGAGCCCAGGGAGCAGAGGCTTTAGGGAAACTACTAACAGCCAACACATCACTGACCAGGTGGGTTCACTTCGGCAGTCACAACCTAGCCGTGTCTGTGTTGAGCCAGACCACAATAACTAACTAGTTAGTCTGCTGTTTTTATGTAACGTTCCCAAAGGACTGATAAATACTTTATTCTCCTTAGCTTGACTCTGCAGTGGAATAATCTGGGAATGTTGGAAGATGCCTTCTCTCTCTTTTGTGACGGGCTCGCTGTCAATCAGACTTTGCAGAAACTTGATCTCCGCAACAATCAGATCAGCCCCAAGGGGGCAGAAGAGCTGTCCATGGCGCTGAAGCGCAACCACACCTTACAAGAACTTGGTATGAGGGACCGAGGGTGATAGGGATGCTGTGGCGTTGTGTGATTTCTTCTATTTCACAAGGGCTTGCATATACATTTAGCAAGCCAACCAGAAAGAAGATCCCTGGCGCCATATTTATTATGTCTCTCTTTCAGACCTGCGTTGGAATAACATCGGCCTGCTGGGAGGGAGAGCCATTCTGAGCTGTCTTTCGACCAACAGAAGTCTCTTGAAGATGGATTTGTCTGGGAACAACATCCCGAGTGACATCCTGAAGCCCATTGGTAAGAGACTTGAGACTTCTATAGACGTGACACGAGAAGACTCCATCAAACATCCCAGGGGTCTGTATTTATCATATTCATACAAAGCATTAGGGACTAGTCACATCTTTCTGGAACAATCAAACGTGTCTCCCGGGACAGTCGGGAACCTCTGATGTTAAACTGAAGGCGTTTTACTTGTGTGTAACAGAGCAGACGGTTGGACACAACCAGGAAAGACTGGTGGTTAAGAAAGACAACTTGACCCAGAGGCAGATCCTCACCAAAGAAGTCCAAAGTCTGAAGCAAGAGAAGAATAAGCAGGTGGGAAACGCTCTACACTATTCTTCTGGCTTCATCTGCTCTTCAGGACCATTCTTCTGACTCCAAGCCCTTCTTTCTTGTAGATCCTGAATCTGATGGAAACCATAGAACAGCAGAGAGAGGAGATGACCCGCAGTAGTAGGTTAGTCTCCAGGAGGAGGTTCTCGATGTCCAAAAAATGCTCTCCTTTTGTTTGCTTTGCTTTTCACACGTATTGTTTTTGGACCAGGACTACCAATTTGCAAATGGGGAAGCTTCACGAAGCACTCGAGGACCGCAAATCTGTTGTGAACTCCTTAACAGCCAAGTAAGGGACTGTTCTTGTTCCTCCTGGGAAGAGAAGCAGGTGAAGGAATCGTTCTAACCCTGTTGTGTCTGCAGGTTGCAGCTGGCTGAATCTAATTTGGCCTTATCACAGCAGAAGGTGCAGGATCTGGGGGAACTCCTGAGCCAAGCGAAACGGGCGAGCGCCAGCCTGAGGGAGCAACAGGCCAAGGAACTGAGGAAGGAGAAGGAGGTCAGGGCATATACTGGACGTTGGTCATGGACCGAGAGCACAAGCTTTAACCTATGCCAGCAGCAGATAAGATAGACCTACTTATCAGTCCTCTAGAGTTCTACACCAGTTATAACTGGACATTTTTATTGTCATCGTGTGCTTTGAACGTTTCCATCCCTGAATGTCTGCATGGCATGAACTAGAAAGATGGTCTTATTATGGGGGTAGCGTGTAAAGTCTGCGATGACGTCTAACACGCGTGTTCAATCTCTCGGTGACAGGAATCTGTGGCGCGCGAAGCAAAACTTAGGCAGGAATTAACGTCTGCGGCCGAGAAAAATCTTTATTATCGCAGCAAGGTGAGTCGTTGGGATGTAGCGTAGAGACCTAAAAAGCGTGCGTTTCTGATTCAGCTTTCGGCTTAAATGGGGAAGCTTCACCATTTAGTACACGGTGCCCTTTTAATGTACAGGTGGACGAGCTGGAGCGGCGGTGCAAGGCACAGCAGGAGCACGTGTTGGAGCTGAAGCAGGAGCTGACCGACACATCGGCGGAGCTGAAGCTACGGGCAATGCAGGCCGAAGGTAGATGCTGCTCACTCGCCTGTGAATGGGGGTAACGGGCCTTTTAATTGGCCACAGGGTAACATTGATAATTTTGTACGGCTCAGTAGAACTATACTTCTGCAGGAAGGTTACCTGTAAAGGATTTAGGTCTAGAATATTTCAGCAAAAAAACATGGCCCAAACTTTCCAAATGGGAATACTACATGCCAGGATCTCCTTGGATTATATCGGTCTAACTCTGTATCCCCCGTAGAACGTCTGGAAGCCGAGAAGAAGAGGTCCCGGCAGTTACGAGATGATGCCGCTGTGTTGCATCAGAAGGAGGTGAGACGACTTCCTATCATCAACCAACAAGTGGTTTCGGGCTGCAGACACTTAATGGTTTTTCGTCTAATAGGTGGATCAGATGAAGCAGTACGTTGACGACGTTGAGACAGCAGCGCAGGAGCGGATGCAGCGTCTGGAGGCTACAAAGTTGGGACTGGAAGAGGTGAGAGCGGCCGACCAGCAGTGTCCGCTGATTGGAGCTGCGGGGTGGCGGAGCAGGGGGTTCCTCGTGTGCAGCAGCAATTCTGCAAATGTTACTGGCCTGACCCTGAGACCTACATCTCATTCCCTCTGAATATTCCTGCAGGAGCTCAACAAAGCGAAGATGACGCTAGCCAACGAACGTATTCACGCAGAAGAGGAGATCCAGAAAGCACGGAGCTCGGTGCAACTGGAGGAGGTGAGGACGACCAATATAAATGCCTGGGAACTGTAGGGTCCATGCGATGAATCCCAATGCGGACAGATAATCCTATACATCCTATATGTAACGTCAAATGTATCTTCCGTTAGAAAAAAAATACCCATGAAAATTAAGACCTGAATGATAAAACCCTCAGATGTTCTACGGAGCGCGTTAAATACCAGAGACTTGGTAAAGCGTGAGCCTAATGCGAACCATCTGTACATCTCCCCTCTCTGCCAGTTGGGGTCGGAGTCTGTCGGTTAGAGGGGGGGGTGGATGTGTGCCTATAGTTTTTATGCGTATCTTTTGTATAAATATCTCCAATTTGGTTGTTTTCGGAGCAGCAGCAGAACTCCGCCGTCCTGCAGGACAAGCTGCGGACGCTCACTCTGTCCCGAGACCAGGCGCACAACCAGGTCCTGCAGGAGAAACAACTGGCGGGCGAGCTGCGGGCTCAGAACAACCAGCTAAGCCTCGAGATCGAGGGACTGAAGAGGAGGATCGGTGGATTCATCGAGGTACGGTGCTGATGGTGTGCAAAGGTGTGCAAACCAGCCGTGATATGACATCACTAATCCAGAATAAAACCGGAATTGCACGTAATGTTTCGTTTAACATTAAAGCTAAAAACGTTATTCTCCTTTTAAATATCGATCAGCTACCTACCAAAAATATCATCCCAAATTTAGCCGCATAAAGGATTTTTGACTGTGACACGGCAAATGTCTTAAAGCTAAAGATATTTAACCCTTTCATTAGAAGCCACTACATTTCTGAAACCTAATACGTTATCAGACTTTGAATGTGTTAACTGTGCCTGTGTCGTATCTTCCAGGAGTTGGCCAAGAAAGACCAAGAGAAAATGGCCGAAGTCACGATGGTCCGCATTGAGCTCCAGCAGCAGGTCGGACACCTCCAGGCTGAGCTGGCGGCGCAGGATGGGCTAAAAGAGAAAATCTGTGCCCTGGAGAGACAGCAGAAAGGTAGGGTGTCTGGCCTTCGGTCTGCCAGAGGGTTCCATGCTGGGATAATGAAGCGATGAGCTTCTGCAGTGGCAGACCGCCTGTAGCGCAGCTAAAGTAGAGCGAGGATAAATGGCATGAGGATAAGGTTGAAGTTGAACGTATCCTGCTGGGGTGCAATAAGCCTTTGGGGAGGAACCGAGGGGCAACAAGAACACAACATGGTTTTTAAAGAGCGCTTTCTTCTGAAACTGGGTGTTTTATCCATCTTCAGCCCAGTCTGTGTCTCACCGCGAGATGATGCTGGACAAGGAGGCGGAAATGTCTTCATTGATGGAGAAGTTGAGGCTGAAGGATGCCGAGATCTTGAGGATGCGCGAAGAGGAGACGCAGAGAGCCACCCTACTGCAGAATGCCATCTTGTCCTACATCCACAGCTCACCGCTGAGCACCACTGCAGCAAAAAAATAAATCCCAGGTTACGGTGCATGACGAGCGCCAACCGTTGGCCAAGACCCAACCGGTTCAGCGTTAGCCAAATTCCGGTGCCTTATTTGTTGTAAAAGCCAGAAGGACTCGCTTTGCGGTGGTTGCCGGCTGGTCTTTCTTTGGGTCTCCCTCCAGTAATGTGTGAGTGGTCTCCGAGCGCAGGAAAGTAATTTATTTTCATATTTTTATAATCAGACTGTATTTTTTAAATAAAGATTTTATTCCCTTTTTACGCACAGTTTTGTTGCAATTGTGGTTCTTAAAGGACAGGGACGGTCTATTTTATGGTTCTGCTTTGAGGAGAGAGAAAAGGGATCTTTCCAACCAGACTTCCCTCTACGTCTCGTGGCTAGAGGTGCTGGGAGTACCTACAGAACGGCTAGGCAGGCAAACCTGCATGAGTTGGACCAAAAGATACTTCAGGAACTATCAGCTTGTCTACTGGAAATGTGAATTGCTGGGCTTGAATCAACAGAGCTCTGAGTCCAGCTGGGCTGTGCCGATAAGCTTAACACTTATTGAGATTTCAGTTGCGTTGAGTTGACCCAGACCTCAAATGTAAAAGAACCGGCACCAAGCCCGACTTCTGACAGACTCGACGCCAACTCAGCGTCGGTCGAGTTCAGCTGGGGAATGGTAAAGCTCAACTCAACAGCAGTTGAGTTCATCTTAGTGGGAGTTCGATGGTAGCCTTGTGATGGCCAGCGTTCCATTTTATGGATAAGCGAGTCTTCTGGGTTGACTTTGTTGAGTGGTTTCCATTTGTTGCATTAAGGACGTCTTAAACCACGGGGGGTTATAGATAAAGAGCAACATGGCGCAGTTGCCGTGGAAACCTGCAGGCTGCTGATCGATCTGTGCTTGAAGCGTTTTGCGCTGGAATAAATGATGATGGGGCAGCCTCCTTACTACGGCAATCATTGGCCATAGGCATATCGGTCTAAGGGGGGCCAACAAAGCCGGTTTATTGAGGGCCAGCGGTTCCAACGAGAGACTTTTATGGCCACGCTGGCCCTGGTTTTTCAGTGCCATGTTTTAGGCTGTGTTATTACACCTGCTAGGGATAAATAGGGCTATTTTTTGGTTCTGGGGGCATCTCCTCTTGGCACAGAGTCCCCTGAGTGGTATTCCTGTGCTGCATTGGGCTTGGCATCTGCCCATCGTATCCCCCTCGGCTCCCTGCATCACCTTCGGGCATCTCCGGAGCCGTCCCCGTCCCATCACTGCCTCCCTTCGGCTATTTCCGTCTCATTCCGACTCTGTGGATCCCTATGCAGGAGCCTCTCTGCCTTCCTTCGGTTATTTCCGTCTCCTTTCGGTCGTCCAGTACCTGGTGCTCGGCTAATTCCGCCTCCCTTCGGCTGTCTCCGGCTTCCCCAGCCTTCCCAGTTCCCGTTTGTCTCCGGTGTCTTATCTCAGCAGCTCGCTGTCCAGCCGGTCCGGCACGCCCGTGACATGCAGGCCATTAAATGCGTGGTGGTGGGAGATGGGTGAGTGAGCCGGGTCGCGGTGACCCGCGGGTGTGTGATGCAGAGGCGGAGCACGGGCGGGATCCTCAGAAGCCGCCGCTGCATCCCCTATATATATATATACCGATACCGAGCATGCACCCAACCCGGTACATGCACATCACCCGGGGACATGCATGCATCATGTGTCGGGGCATACCCAGTGCCTGTTATTCATACAGCTAGCTACATGTATGCATCATGTCTTACACATACAAAGCATCATGTACCAGGTCCCATACATCCCCAGTGTATGCCATTCATATATGTATGTACATATATGTATCATGTATCAGGTCCCATACATACCTTATACGTTCCATTCATATATCTATGTACATGTATGTATCATGTATGTATCGTGTATCAGGTCCCATACATACCTTATACGTTCCATTCATATATCTATGTACATGTATGTATCACTATTATTATTATTATTATTATTATTTATTGTTTTATATACTCTGCAGGGCTGTACAATGTATCAAATCCCATACATACTTATACATTCCATTCACATGGATCATGTATACACATTCAACGCGTGTCATTTATATACCTGTCTACCCAGTATGCACACGCATTACATGCAATGCACAGACAGTATGTACCCAACATGCATCTCATGCTTTCTTATTACACGTTATCTACATGTCTGTGTGTATATATATACATAACAAACATGCAAGCATCACATCCCGTGTACAATTGTTTATTTAATTTACATACATATGTACCCAACATACATGTATCACATCTCAGGCATCTCTAATTACATATATATATACATACTAAACATGTACATATAAATAAATAGCAACAAAATAATAATAATATTAATAATACATCCTTTAATGTATACAAAGGGCATCCATATCAGCGATATATAATGGTAATATATGTGTAATCGTCCCTTACATCAGAACCCTGCCCTGCCAATGGGAAATAAGATGGACAGAGACTCCATCTCCCATTGGCTGCGTCCAGATCTCCTATAGCCCCCTTTTTTTTGTTTGTTTTTTCAGAGCGGTGGGAAAAACATGTCTTCTGATAAGCTACACGACCAACGCCTTCCCTGGAGAATATATACCGACTGTGTGAGTAGTGGTCTGGTTACGTGGCGTGGCCTCCAGGTGGAGGCCAGTGATCAGGGGTTGATCCTGGGGACATGGCTTCTCTTAATTATTCAGGGGTTTTTGATCAAAACTAAATGTGTAACTTGACCTTTTTCAGCCTGAATCTGTAGATAATGGTTATAACACTGCAGGCAGCCATCTTGCTTTTCGAGGAGACCTCTTACGAGGCAGCTCTTCTGAGACCAAGAAGGACCCAACACGCGTCCATATTCCGCCATGTTTTACATGTTCAGCTCCTGGCGCATGTACCCTAGGCCTCTTCCGCCACCTAGTGAAATCTATGAGCATAACCGTTATTGTTTAGCATGTGGGACATTGAGACTTTTATTCCGTCCCTGATGACTTGAACCTCCTTGACCTGAGACTCGTTTTTGTCTTGTTACAGGTTTGATAACTACTCAGCTAACGTGATGGTAGACGGGAAGCCTGTGAATTTAGGACTCTGGGATACGGCCGGCCAAGAGGATTATGACCGACTCCGACCCCTCTCCTACCCACAGACGGTACTCGAGTTAATGTCACCCGTTAATGTGTAGAACCACACCTAGGACCTTTCCAGCTTTTCTCATGACTGTCTCTCGTTTCTTCAGGATGTTTTTCTGATTTGCTTTTCCCTGGTCAGCCCAGCCTCGTTCGAGAACGTCAGAGCTAAGGTAAGTCGTGTGGAACACACCATGCCAAATCATAGCTCCTCCGGCGCTTCTACATCACCCATGAACATTTCATGGTGGTCAAGTTCAGCCCAAGCTCCACCATCAGGCCAGCTCTATCACTAGCTGGGGAGAAGTATCGATGAATATTCTCATTTAACAAGTCATGAATTCACTTAATTCTAGTAAGGTCCAGTGTGGCCTGGTAGCCAACCTCTACCATGTCCTTCAGAACCCTACTGAGATCTTGGAATGCCCATTGGAAGCCACATTTTACTACCTCAACTCAACTGAACTATGTTGTGTATTGATTCATAAATGGTCTATGTTCTCTGGGTGTTCCAACGCCCGCTTACCCTTTGCATGATTGTTCAACACCCTAACTGGTAAATGTTTTACTTGTAGTGGTATCCAGAGGTACGGCATCACTGTCCCAACACCCCTATTATTTTGGTGGGTACGAAGCTGGACTTAAGGGACGACAAGGACACCATCGAACGGTTGAGGGATAAGAGACTTTCCCCAATCACTTACCCTCAAGGTTTGGCCATGGCTCGGGAAATAGGTGAGTGACGTTACTGATACTGGATCACCGGAAGAGGATATTTCAGAAATATATTAACAATCCCCCCCCCCCCAAAATATAGAGCAAGCAGGGCTAGATTCCCATCACATGGACCACTTACCAGAGTCTAGCATCTCTTCAACTGTTGGTTGTCCTCTAGCTGGAGATATTATTACTTCTCTGTCTACCTAGTACAGAAACATGGTTACCTCGATTGTGTGTGTTATATGGAGCACAGGAGAAATTCTATATGATGTGGAGCGTCCACTAAATGTTCTAAATGTATCTTTCACAGGAATGTTCTGTAGGAACGGTAAAGTTGGCCAAAGTTTGGTCGTTAGACTTCAGTGTCTGCATGTTGAGTGGTTTGGAGAGCAGCCCTGAGTATTTCCGCTTTGCGAATCCACTCTTGATCCGTGTAACATTGTAACTGGTTGTGAGAGGGGCTGTAGCGTCACGTTGTATCTGTAAACAATAGTGGAGGTCCATGGTGGAGGTCCATGGCAGGTGTTTTTGGTACAAGACACAGAAACGGGTAGAGTAGACCAGAGCATGATGGTTCTCCGTTGCAAACTCTATGGTATCTTGGACCAACCTCTAGAAAAAGCCCCAGTGGGTGCTTAAGCAGCTGCTGGGGTGCGAGTAAAATGCGTTGGCAGCCCCAGCAGCTCTTTGAATGTAGAGAAACCCGCCATTAATGAAGGATGTTCTCCAGGACTGGGTGTCCATCACAACCATGTCTGTTTATAGAAGGTCCAGCTGATCATGCATTGACTCAGTTAGTGTGAGGCTGGGATCACACTGGAATTTCACAGCAAAAAATTATATTTAAACATTTGTTTAAAATTATTAAAAATATACATTTGTGATGCTGAGTTTGGGGGGGGGGTTTGTGGAAATATTCTTGATATCGAAAAGCCGTAATCGCGTTTGTTTGATCCCCGAAGGTTCTGTAAAGTACTTGGAATGCTCGGCTCTCACCCAGCGCGGTCTGAAGACCGTGTTCGATGAAGCCATCCGCGCCGTCCTCTGCCCTCCGCCCGTCAAGAGGTCCGGAAAGAAATGCACCGTCTTCTGAGCGACCGACAGATCGGACACCGGACCGAACTCCTGCCATCTCTTTCCAAAGAAGCCCAAACCTGCCCGAGAAGAGCGTTTGGAGGCTCGCAGGTGTTTTCCGTGGTGTAGTGTTTTGTGAATGTACGGCGCATGGGGTGGGAGGGGGAACGGGCGTCAGCTGTACCTGCGCAGCGGAGAGCGGCTTCTTCTCTGAGCTCCAAGGACGAGACTTCTCCAGGGGAGGCAGGGTTCTAGTCTTTAGGGACCCCCCCTCCGCACGGCTCGGGACCTGGCGCTGTGGGACGCACTCTTTGCGGATCGCTTGTCACGAGGACGGTCACGCGGACTGTTTGCCACCTGGAAGGAACTGGACGGCGAGACGAGGAGGGCGGTCTGCATGCGTCCCGGCGCGGTCATCATCATCATCGCTGCCCATCTCCTATTTCTATTGCATGGGGATCATGTCTGGTTCTTCGTGTTCTGTGTCCCGGTTACGAGAAATCTGTGAATTCTGTAGTAAATGTTTGGAATTTGGATAATTAGATAAGGCTCTGGTTGTGACGTTCTGTGCGCCGACCTCTCGCATCCCACCAAACGAGATATTTACCCCCCCCCCACGCGGAGCTGCGGCCGTCTCGGCTGTCAGGAGGACTCAACTCATTCACGAAAACCACCGATAGCTTCGCTCTTTCTTTTCCGCTCACTGGATTTATTTAGGGGAGGAATAACTTAAATGGACGCTCCAGCCATCATATGCACCGAGAGGTCCCTTTAAATTTCCCAATGTACCCCTTGCAGATGCATGGGGGGGGGTTCCGCAGAGTTCCCCCTATATGCATTTGCCCCTTTGACCGGACCCCCTAGCAGGAGATAGGTTCAGCCAAACACACCTCCAGGTGTCAGCTCCAGCGCATGCGTGGAAAGGGCTCCCATTGATTACGGTAGGCGTACTTTCCTGCCACTGATTGACTGCTTCAACAACCAATCAGAATGCAGAGTGGGATGGGAAGCTGCAGCTCTAACAGCAAGAAACAGGCGGAGAACTTAACGGGGAGGAATAATCAAGGAGCTCTTGAGACCAGGAAGCTGCTCCTACGGCACCACAAGGCGGCTTTTCTAATACAATTATTTTATTGCGTTTTATTGAAATTACCGAATAACGTAGGATTTGGGGAAAGTTAGGGGTTTGAGATACAATTTGAGGGAATAAGTTGCTGATTAATAAGGAAAGAGACGCAGCGAGCGTGGAACTTGGAAGCGAGGTTCAGATTTCCACGAAGAGTCGGATTCCGCCGATCAGCAGGCGAGGAAGCCGCCGTCCACCGGGAGACAGACGCCGCTGATCATCGCGCTCTTATCGCTGAGCAGGAAGAGAATGCCGTTAACCACGTCTTCAACCTCTGAAAACAGAACAGGACAGGCGGTCGGAGATCTGGAGCCCACCGAGGACAGAACAGGAAGGCAGAAGAATCTAGGGGGGCGGCGGAAGAGACCGGGGGGCATCAGAGAGCTCCGAGAAGAAGGAGCGGTTTGTCCTGTCCCGGTGCAGAGACGTAGAGAGAGGAGACGGACGTTCGGGACGTACAGACGGTAGGACAACGGGTGGTGGTAACGAGGTACTGACCTGCGAAGCGCCCCAGGGGAATCCGGCTCAGCATGGGACCGGCCTTCTGAGGGTCGCTCCATCCAAGACGCCCCATGTCGGTCAGAACTACCGTGGGGTTCACAGAATTAACACGGATCTGAAATGCAGTGCATGCTGGGACATCAGCAACATGGCCGACTATGGAGATTTAACTCAACAATCCAGAGATATCCCCACCGCCTTTAAATAACGCGTAATAAACGGTCCCCTTATGTAACGTTGAGGAGGTCTCGTTAGTCTCTTTCAACACGGCCGCCTTCTCTCCTTTTTATTGGTTGTTATCATCTGGCAATGCGCTCAACCTTCCAATATCTATCCGTTCATTTATCCCAAACCACAAACAAGATGTCACCTTTTTGGGGCCCAGCTCCAGCGCCATCACCTTGGTCAGCATGTCTAAGGCCCCCTTTGTGGCACCTGATCAGAAAAACAAAACATGGAGTCAGCGAGTCCACAACAACATAGAACCTGCCGGCAGATCGGCCCCATTCGGCCCCCGTCCATACTAATACTAATATAGACCTTCCAGGGTCTGTGAGCTCTACGCTGCCCGAAGGCCACACTCAATGCTTACAATATACGGCATGGTCTTGAAGAGCACATTGGGAAGCTTGACTCGATACGTTGACGATAGACCCCGACACCCCGCGGGCAATCATCTGACGGGCGACGATCTGAATGGAGCGAAAACAGCAGAGAAGGATGGGAGTGCACAGAAACGAGAGCGTTTCTTAAAGTTCCAGACCCAACTTACCTGAGACACGAGCAAAGCGGACTTCACGTTCACCGCGAAGCTCCTACAGGACAACAAAAACACAAGAAGTCATCAACTTGGCCGACGAGGAACCCGAGGAGGAAGAAGAAAGACGAAGGAAGAACCTGAGCGGAGGACAGAAGGATAAATGCGTGGATAGACGCAGGTGGGTCCCACCTATGGGGGCAAGAAGGTGGGGGAGGCCACCAGACAATAATAATAATAATAATAACTGGAACTCTACAAACAGCGAAGATCAAGAGAATGCTTTATCATTGGCCTTTTGGGACTAGACCTTTAAATGACCCCCCTGGGGGGTAAAAGTTATCTGGCACAGGTCGTGGGGCCGCGTCATTTAATGTTCATTATTAACCGAGTGCCGGTGAGGACAGAAGTTAATATTCACAGGAGCTACAACGGAGTTTGGACTTTCCCGAAAAGATGGTGGCCGAGCACGATGTGACCGATCCCACCGTTAGGTTGGATAATAAGACGATGTCTTTCCAAATGAGTTCAGCGGAGATGAGAACTTGGTCTCCCGGCGGGTGGTACTCACTGGTCAAACGCCTCCTCGGTGACTTGGAGAAGGGGCTGTAGATGCGCGACGGCTGCATTGTTCACCAGCAGGTCCACGGGGCCAACGGAGCTCAGTGCTCTCTCCGTGGCGTCCCACTGGGACAGATCTACGCAGACGGTCCGGACGCCAGGGCACTGCGGGTAAACGGGACCCCCGCGGACGTTAAAAGGGAGGCAGCATTATACTCTCATAGAAAGGACTTTGCAGTACCCCTCTATAATACACCATGTGGGGGGCAGGACCCCTCTATTATACACCATGTGGGGGGCAGGACCCCTCTATAATCCACCATGTGGGGGGGGTAGGATCCCTCTATAATCCACCATGTGGGGGGGGGTAGGATCCCTCTATAATCCACCATGTGGGGGGCAGGCAGGACCCCTCTAATATACTATGTGGGGGGCAGGCAGGATCCCTCTATAATACACCATGTGGGGGGCAGGCAGGATCCCTCTATAATACACCATGTGGGGGGCAGACAGGACCCCCTCTATAATACACTATGTGGGGGGCAGGACCCCTCTATAATAGCACCTATGTCTGTTCTCCGCTCCCTGCACCCACCTCCCGGGCCAGGCTCTCCAGGTCCCCCGCCGTCCGGCTCAGGGCGGTCACTTCGGCTCCCGCTGCCCGCAGCGCCTTCACAGTGTCCCGGCCGATCCCTGCGGGAAGCGAGCGCTGGTTACTGGCTCAGCTCGGGACCCTCCGCCGGCAGCCCGCCCCGGTCACCAGAGCCCGCAGCCCGCACACTCACCCTTCCCCGCCCCGGTCACCAGAGCCCGCAAACTCATGCCTCCCCGCCCCGGTCACCAGAGCCCAGAGCCCAGAGCCCAGAGCCCTGAGCCCAGAGCCCAGAGCCCGCACACTCACCCTTCCCCGCCCCGGTCACCAGAGCCCGCAGCCCCGCGAAGCTGATCTCCATCTCCCCGGAGTGAACTCACATGACCGGGGAGGGCGAAGAGCCGGGAGGAGCTCCAGCCCCGCGCTGTGGACTGCAACTCCCATTATCCCCAGATGAGTTACAACTCCCATCATCCCCAGATAATGAGAATTACAACTCCCATCATTTTACTGAAGTTTTAGTAAAATGCAAAACAGACCCCAAATTAAAAAGGAACCCCCCCCCTTAGGTCCCCCATCCCAGCAGAAGAGGGATTTAACATCTAATCCAGCGGAGTCACTGACCCTCCCGTTAAAGGCATTAACCCATTAATAGGTGGGCTGTGGGGTATCTGGGGTCAGATGCATGGATTTTAGTAACAGGTAAGGAGGGGGGCATGCACAGCTACCCCAAGTTTAATAAAAGAGACTTGGGGGGCCGGTTCCCCGAGCCACAGTGGACTCACGGGTCTGTATACAAGTCTCAAAAATCCTAGTGGGGGCAGAGATGTACTGATGGGGGCACAGCCCTAAGCCAGTCCAAAGACCCCCAGGTCTTCTCCTCCCGCGACGCATGCTCTGTGCAGGAAGCCCGGGCGAGACCCCCCAACATTCCATACAGGACACATTCTGAGACCCCCAACATTCCATACAGGACACATTCTGAGACCCCCTCCAACATTCCATGCGGGAAACAATATGACCCCCAACATTCCATAGGGAAACAGTCTGAGACCCCCAACATTCCATACAGTACATTCTATATGTCATGATCGCCTCTTCTATGGAAGTTATCCCAACCTCAGATGTTCCACAGGTCACTGACCAATGAGCACACAAGGAATAGCGCATGTTCCTCAGGATGCCGTCTCGGGAAAGATATTTGGGATGCGGATCCAGGAATTTAACCCTTTAAGATCCGGCTGCTCGTCTTAATACACAAAACAGAATAAATTCACACTTCTTAACTCCGGCGAGAATTTAACTTTATTCACATTCCATGAAAAGGCTCCGTACGGAGCAAGCAATTAAAAAAGTGTGCAAAGTCTCAGAGGTTCGATAAAAATACGACAAATACAAGAAAGAGACAAGTTTAGACACAAGAAAAGGAATGAAGCCGAGGAGACTTGGTCACAGTGACTGAGCGCAGGTCAGAAGAAGTCAGGTCCGGGCAACACGACCCAAACGCATGGACCTTGACCACCTTGGCGTCCTTCACCATCATAACTTCAATTGTAGAATAGAAAAGGAAAACACGGTGCGACTCGGACCAAACAACCAAGCACTCGGGTCCAAGCAGCGCTCTAATTATTGGCAGATGTCTCTTCAGAAGTCGCCGGCTCTGCCCAAGTAACATATTTTGGAGATTTATTTTCTCCATTCCCGGACACTCATGGAGTGCATGCGGACGTGTAGGATCTTCAAGACGTGGCCTACACAATTCCAGTCTGATTCCAGGCATTACCCCGGGGCGAAGTCGTCTCTATCGATCAGGAGAACATCCACTTTCTTCTGTCACGTGACCGCGTTCTTACCATCTGTCCCAAGAACGGACATAAACTAGAACGTCGGTCGCTAGACCCAAGAGCACGTCACCGAGACGTAGACCTCCGGTCGGGACACCAGCTTGTGTCCGGGTACAAGAGACAATGGACGGATTTGAATCTGTGGGGAGAGGCAGACAATTAGTTCAGTAAACATAACTGATGTTTGCTGCTGGGGTGGTGCTGCTAACGCGAAGAGGAGAAGCTCCAGAAGGAGGAAATGCTCACCGCGTTGGGTCCTCTTTCACACTGAAAGGTCCGCTGACCCTCACAACATTTCGCTGGTTTTCTGGACCCCCGTAACTCAGCGTAACCTGAGGGTTAAAAGCAAAAATAGACTGAGGTGGCAGATACACCATTAATGATCCATCCCATCTGCCCTCGGTTTATAAATTGCCCTCATAAGACAGAAGAGATGCGACCCTAGGCCGTGCGGGACAAGGCGCTTGGGTTTTGGAATTATTATTGGAACCTGACCTGGAAGGACTGACCTGCTGCAGCAAGGAGTCGGGGGACAGCCTCTCCAAGTTCTCCAGGTGAGAGTGGAACAGGTTACTGTGCTGCATCTTCACCTCCAGAAGCCCCTCGATGATGTACCCTATAGTGCAGTCGTCGGGCAGTCGCACCTTCTCCGCCGTGCTGATGAAGTTGCCCATGCTAAGGAAAGAGACTCGGGTTACCCCGTCACGTCGCCGGTTTTCACGGGATTGGTAAAATGACAAAGCGGTAGCGCAAGTACCTGGCCCAGGGGCTCATCTTCAGAGCGAGACCCCGACTGATGCAGAACCCGGCCCCTCCGGTGGCAAACCAGAACTTCAAGGTCACCTGAATAACGGCCGAGACGCAATCTATCATTCATCAGAAGATCCACGCATTACGCGTCACTGTGTGCGATATTATACATATTACGCCTGCGTGAAATAATTCAATCGTGTAAAGTCTGGCCCCGTTCCTATGGGACGCTAAGTAACTGCACCGGTAGGCTGGAAGGCCTTGTTGCCATAGCAGAGACAAAGGCTCCTTAAAGAGTTTGTGTTTAGAGCGTAAGGGCCATCTGTCTCTACGGAACCCAGATCTTACCGAGCCATCGCCTTTCACTCTGTCTGGAGTTTCAACGGGGTGATTGAGACTCGGCCTCCCCACGTAAACATCACGGCTCGGCGAGAGCGCCGACAAGAGGTCCACCAGAGCGCGCACGTTCACATAATTGTCGTCGTCCACATGACAGAACCATCTACGCCCGAGGAAGAGATCCAAACTTTAGTATCGCAAGCCTTCAGGCACATTTTATCTCGAGAATAAAATCAGCGCGCTGGCGTTAATCAGGAAAAAAGGGGATTTAAACCCTTAAATAAAAATGGAATAATATCGCTTAAAAGGGCAGCTTTTATTATTAAAAATACTAAGTATTGGAATGCTTCTTACTTTTTGCCGGACAGGACAAACTTGTCGTATTCCACCGCCATTTTGCAGCAGAGCGCCTGGCGGGTGTGAACCGAAGAGCAATTGGTGTTCACCATCTGATCCCCTGCAACAACAAAAAAGCTACAATAAAGAGAGGGCCTGTCATGCCCCGCGTTCACTGCCGAGCTCGGCCGTCGGCGGCAGGAAAGGGTTCTCACTGGGATCAATAGGAGCTCAAACACACCGGTCCCGTAAGTGATTTCTTCTCCTATCTCGCTCTCTCTCACTCACCCTCGAGACACGAAGCGGAAACGCTAAGAGGTTGCGTCAGCGCACATTACCTGCTTCCTGACGCAGCTCCTGGTCCTCCCAGTCGGTGAATATGAAGGTCTGATAAAAATCAAATGCAAATAATCATATAATCAGAAATAAAAAGACCCTTAAATCGTTACAAAGCGGCCTGTATTTTAATAAATAGCCTGCAGCGCCCACTAGTGGCCGTGTGATGGTATAGCAACAGGGACTAGACAGCTGCTGGACCATTAAAGGGACAGTTAAAGAGTCACCGACAGCCCCACTGAGTAAGAACGCAGCGATCAGACCCCAAAATCTCACCTGCAACTTGGCCCGAGAGATCCACGTTTGCATCAGGAGGCTCAGACGGCTTTTGTGATATTTCTTGGTGGTTTTTACTGCAATAAATAAGTCTTCCACCCGGAGGGGCTTCTTCGCAAGCTGGCGGTCCTCTGCGGTAGCGGCAGCTTTCACCCCCGCGCCGGGGCTCTCCCATTCTTCCCAGCGGAGCGGGGCGGTGAATCGGGCAGGTTCTGCTGGAGTCTCCAGGTAAGTGTTTGTACAGGTGAGCACGGGGTGAGGCTGTGACAGGTCACGTTGCCTCCATGGAATAAGCAGGAGGAGAGCGGCACACAAGCACACGGACAGGACAAAGCAGATCTTGCTGAATTCCAAGCAGGAGACCTTCATGCTTTAGCCCGCTGGGGATGGGCTCTGCTCAGCGAGCTCCGGCATCGCAGACCCTGGGGAGACGATGGTCAGAGGTTACCCGGCTGAACCTAACGAGGCATAAAACATTTTAGGTGGGCCCGTCTCTTACCCCAAACACTCTGAACAACTCCAGATAGAGTCCGTTCGTTATAATAATAAATTGGGGGTGACACTAGTGGCAGCAGAAAGGCAGGGGGCGTAATAGCCCAGGTGCTGGGGTAACACAGGCAGGGGGGCTTGAGGGTAGTAGGCAGGGGTGGTAATAGCCCAGGTGTGAGGGTAGTAGGCAGGGGGCGTTATAGCCCGGGTATGAGGGTAGTAGGCAGGGGGCGTTATAGCCCAGGTGTGAGGGTAGTAGGCAGGGGGCGTTATAGCCCGGGTATGAGGGTAGTAGGCAGGGGGCGTTATAGCCCAGGTGTGAGGGTAGTAGGCAGGGGGCGTTATAGCCCGGGTATGAGGGTAGTAGGCAGGGGGCGTTATAGCCCGGGTGTGAGGGTAACAGGCAGGGGTGGTAATAGCCCAGGTGTGAGGGTAGCATGCAGGGGTGGTAATAGCCCAGGTGTGAGGGTAGCAGGCAGGGGTGGTAATAGCCCAGGTGTGAAGGTAGCAGGCAGGGGTAAAGCAGACCAGGTAATAGCGCAGGGAGAATATGCCTATACCTTAAGTCAGCAGTAGCAAAACCACATGCGACGTCATAATTATGCGCCAGAATGACGTGTCCGATGCCCGGCGATGATGTCATGTGACCAAGAGCCTTACCCACCGGTGTCACCGGCTGCACCATTCACCCCCCTTCCTCGTCGCGGCGCGTGACGTCATCGCACCCGACCTCACGCTTCAGGCGGAAGTGCCGTGCGTGACCCGGAAGTGGTCGGCCTGGGCTGAAGCTGCAGAGAAGAGGAAAATGCCTCTGCCTGTGCAAGTGTTTAACCTGCAGGTCAGGAAGCCCCTACCCCTATCTGCCCCTGCAAATGCCCCATAATGGGATGGGTGGAGGGTGCCCAGGGTTTCGGTACAGGGGGCAAACCGGTTTAATATGAGTGAAGAGCTAAATGTCACTGCATGGCAGCCGTCAACAGGGGAAGCAGGGCAAATATATACATAGAATATACAGAGAGCTGTGTGGGGAGGCCTGTGGGAATATATGTACAAGAATATATATATATCTGTAGTATGTGTATATATCTATCTATATATATATATCTTGCACAGATATAGAATGGGGGGGGGTGTCTATGCTTGTTCCCCCCATACTGAGTCAAAGCAGTATTATATCACTTATTTGATTTTTATATCGCCATCATATTCAGCGGCCATGTGCAATAAGTAATTTAGCACTTACAGAAACTATGAAATATAGCAATAAGTTGTGATATTCTATTAGTATTATTGCGTCAGGGGATCGCTCCGCTCCTATCTGCATCGGTTAGCTTCTATGTGACGTTGTTGTATTTGAGAGATAAATAAACTCCGTAATACACAGAGATCTGGGTGTTTCTATCAATCTTTAGATATTGCAGATAACGTAGAGAGAGCTGGAGCTTTGAATCTTTCGTCTATAAACATTTCACCTTTATTATAATACAAAGAGATGCACGGCGCCGTTAATAGAATAGGATTTAGGGGCGATGTGGCCTTTATAATTATCGTGCTTTGATCAGCTTGTATCCTCTGGTTTCCTAGACTTTTCTTAACTTTTTCTTCCTTTCAGCCGTGTTAGAATATATCTGTTGATTGTAAGTACTTGGGCAGAGCTGCGGCAGATCTCAGTACACCCCGCAGTCAGTACTAGCAGCTTTGTGCGCCCCTTTCCTTGTCCGTGGTGCTAATATAGGTGAGAAAACCTACAAGGGGCGTCCCTGTTCCCCGACGGTCAATGTATGTGACATATATATATATAAATATATAGTGGAAGGACCGCGCCGACCCCTTACGATGCTGCTCATAACGATACAAAACAAAGAATGGAAATCCTAACGCGACTCACTATTTCTGTGTCATGCTGGCCATACATGTGACTTCATAAACCCGTTCCTAGCCCCCCGTCTAGGGATAATATATGACTCTTCGCTTAGCGGTTAGTCATTTAAAACAACTCATCAACATTAATACATGTTAATATTCGTTAACACATAAAGCTGTGGAGCTAGTTAATAATATGATAGATCCAGCCTGACCGCTCAAAGTAAAACTCGGTAGACCCTTCGTTGGTGAAGGCTGGGAAGATAAAGCTTACAAAGTCCGCCAGACGAGGGATTAAAAGACTCGCGAGTCGCTTCTCTGTAGCTCGCAAGGTGAGCTCCTGGTGGGTTTCAGGTGCAGGCGTTGGAGTTCTTTAGTAGGGCACCTATGTCCTCTCAAAGCGTAAGGAAATGTAAAATGCATCCTTATGAGACGTGGTTCTGACGCTAGACGTGTAGGAGAAGAAGTGGCACAGAACCTTTAATGTTCTTCATCTCAAAGGCCGTCTGTGTGTTTTACCAGCAGGGCGCAGTCGAACCCATGCAGATCGACGCCGACCCGCAGGATGACCAGCAGAACGTGCCGGACATCAATTATGTCGTGGAAAATCCAACCCTGGTACGTGGGTATTTAATAACGGGGGGGGCTTTGTTACCCAATTATTGTATAACTGCGGGTGAAATCACTACCTTTCCATCTCTGCTATTTATACGTTTCTGGTAGAAAAAGTAAAGTCTCTGTAGACAGGGGTAGAAGTTTCCCAAACGACTAAAAAGGAGAATAATTTCCTTCTGTTGCCATGCAGAGAAATTACCCTTGCTGGGTATTCAGGTTTTTTTAACTGTTTTTAGGGGCTAGTGTCTCTTTAACCCATTGCATTGCCTTGGATGGAGCCAGCTCTCTGTGTTCTCCTCTTTGATTGGTTTTAGACGCTTTAATCTCTTCTTACCCCTTGTTGGTCCCGGCAGGATCTGGAGCAGTATGCCTCCAGCTACAGCGGCCTCATGCGTATTGAAAGACTGCAGTTCATCGCCGATCACTGCCCCCAGCTGCGCGTCGAGGCCCTGAAGATGGCCCTGTCCTTCGTGCAGCGCACGTTTAACGTAGACGTCTACGAGGAGATTCACCGGAAATTGTGCGAGGCTTCCAGGTAAGGAGCTTCAGAACGTCAGAGCCGACGGCTCGTTTACCAAGACACACATCCTCTTATATCCTCTCGCCTCCTTACATCCTTTTGTTTCTCCAACCGTTCTCTTCTCGTATCTTTTTTTTTTATCCTCTTCACCAGGTCAAGCTCATAATCTCAGCACTAATCTCTGTGTTTTCGTCCCTCTCCCTGAATTAAGGGAGTTACAGAATGCCCCAGATGCCGTCCCCGAAGGTTCGATGGACCCGCCGCTGCTGGACAACACATGGGTGGAGGCAACCCGCAAAAAAGCCCTTCTAAAACTGGAGAAACTGGACACCGATTTAAAGAATTACAAAGGGAATTCCATCAAGGAAAGCATCAGGTGAGAGGAAGGCGACAGAGGCGCAAGCGGAAGGGATCACTGGTGGAGAATATCTGTCTGATGATTTCATTTGTTTATACAGGAGGGGTCACGATGATTTGGGGGATCATTATCTGGACTGCGGGGATTTAAGCAACGCTTTGAAATGCTATTCTCGTGCTCGGGACTACTGCACCAGTGCCAAGCATGTCATCAATATGTGCTTAAATGTCATCAAGGTGAGCCTTAGACTTCAAAATCAGTCACTTGTCTCAGTGACAGCTCCGCTACTCACATTTTTATTCCTTGTCTCCTGTTACTATATATATATATTTATTAATCTATATATATATATATATATATATATATATATATATATATATATATAATATAATATAATATTGCAACCTCACCTTGAACCGCTTTCCCCTCACTTGTCCGTGTTGCAGGTCAGTGTTTATCTGCAGAACTGGTCTCATGTCCTCAGCTATGTCAGTAAAGCAGAATCAACTCCTGAAATCGCAGAGGTACGGTCTCAGCCTTATTCGAACCTAGAATATAATGTAAGAAGCAAAACCACTCATCCTATTTGTACATTTTTCCATAAACGCTGGAAATTTTCCCCATCCTTACTGAATGTTTTACTTGTTTCAATTCTGTCAGACCCAAACACCATTGCTGGGCTTCCACATAGTTACCCGCCTGCCTTAACACTTTGTAGTCCGTTTAGGTTGAGGTTAATGGGAAATAATACCTGCTGCATCGCATTAACATTCGTTCGGATTGTCGCCGTTTTAATTTCTGTGATTTTTTTCTCTCCCCATTTTCTTTTTATAGCAAAGAGGAGAACGAGATAGCCAAACCCAGGCTGTGCTAACTAAACTAAAATGTGCCGCCGGTAAGCCTCAAACCCCCCGTATTGGGAGAGATTTTATTCTTCGGGCCAATTGACCAAGGAGTGAGAGGTGCCTTTTGAAGATGGCGCCTAGAATGAGTGTGGGCGAGAGGTATCTCTTTAGGGTCCTGAGAGGTTCCATAGAGATAAAGACAGCGATGATCTTGGGAACATCTCTTGGAAAGGCAGATCGGGATATGTAGGGGAAGGTCATAGGTGTGGTAAGGAGGGGGGATGTATGATTGTGAGGGTTCATAGTCGCTGCTGTTGTGATCATAGATGGTCGATGTGATGGAGTTTGGTGTGCAAACATGATGTCATGACCGTGTGATCTCTTGAGGCATGAATGCTACACGTGGACAGAGTACAGATTCCTAATTGCGTTTTCTTTCATTTAAGGTCTAGCGGAATTAGCTGCTCGGAAGTACAAGCAGGCAGCGAAATGCTTCCTACTGGCCTCGTTTGATCACTGCGACTTCCCCGAGGTGAGAGATGCCCTCCTGTGCAGTTTTTCTCTGTCCAACTCAAGTCTGGGGTTAAGGTCGTATGTCCTCGGTTTAGGGTTCTCATCGTCTGTCACTCTTCCTTCGCAGCTCCTGTCATCCAATAATGTTGCCGTGTACGGAGGTCTTTGTGCTCTCGCTACGTTTGACCGTCAGGAGCTTCAGCGGAATGTCATCTCAAGCAGGTCTGGAGGGGAACGTTGAGGGTTTTTTACGTTTTTTGTTTTTTTCCATACTGTCCGTAAAATTCATGACTTTTCTGTACCTTCTGCAGCTCATTCAAGCTGTTTCTAGAGCTGGAACCTCAAGTCCGAGATATTATCTTCAAGTTCTATGAGTCCAAGTATGCTTCCTGCTTGAAGATGCTGGATGAAATTAAGGTGATCTTTCTTCATCCACCGTTATGGACTCTGTTTTGCTCTTTCTCCTCCAGTTCCATGCTGGTTGATTGTCTAATTTTCCTCATTCCCCCCCCCTATAGGATAATCTTCTTCTCGATATGTATCTAGCACCTCACGTCCGGATTCTTTATACTCAGATCCGGAACCGAGCCCTAATCCAGGTATCTATAACTTACTCCATACGTCTTTCTAGTTGCCCTGCGTACTTTTCTTTCTTTATTTTGCTGTCCTTTTCGTTGATCTTGTGCCGTAATCATCCCCTTTTCTCAGTATTTTAGCCCGTACGTCTCCGCAGACATGTACAAAATGGCGACTGCCTTTAACACCACGGTGTCTGCGCTGGAAGATGAGCTGACTCAGCTGATCCTTGAAGGCTTAATAAACGCTCGCATTGACTCTCACAGCAAGGTAAGGCGGCTGCGGGCCGTTTGGGTTTTATGGGAGAGGGGATCTGGTGGGAGTTTGGCTCAATTTGTCTTCATCCCCACGCAGATCCTCTATGCTCGAGACGTTGATCAGCGTAGCACGACCTTTGAAAAATCATTACAGATGGGAAGAGAGTTTCAACGACGAGCCAAGGCCATGATCTTACGAGCTGCTGTTCTGCGGAACCAAATCCATGTTAAGGTGAGGAGGGAGCTTTCTGCGATCTGCGTGACTTTGGGCTCATAATATTATAGAAATAAAAGGGATTTTCACAAAGGCAAAGCCGTAGTTGTGTTCACCTTATCTACATCCCCCTAGGTCTTCCTTTTGTTCCGTCCTCGCCCGTTCCCCGTGTTCCTCACCCGCATATCGTCAGTCTCACTTATTTCTGTTTGCAGTCCCCCCCACGGGAAGGAAGTCAAGGAGAGCTGACGCCAGCAAACAGTCAAACCCGACTCAGCACCAACATGTGACCGCGCCGTTCACCGGCACTCCTGGCTCTGCCGCCCTCACAGAACTGTTTGGGGCGATCGGATGGAACCCCTGAGACCTGTGACCTGCTCCACCTGCTTGCGTCGACCTCCCGTAGGCTTCCTTGTGTGCGCGTGGGCTTGTCGGGGGGCTGCGTGGTTTGCGTCTCCTTGGCATCGTTTTATTGGACACGATCAACTTGCCGTCTCCAGTGGATTTGGTGGAGTTAGTGGCCTAAGCCTCATTCTGTATCTGGTTGCTAGCGACTGTATGGAGGCAGGACAGGGAAATAAGTCTGTGATCGACGCAGTCATTTTTCTTCCACTCGGTGAATTCTGAGTCTCACCTGCCAGATGCCTCCTCGCTCTCCTTCATCAGCCTCTCTGTCCCGGCCTCTGCTTTCCAGCACTTTGCCTGCTTTGGACCCTTCCCTTTATATCCATGTAGTCTCTACCTGTACCGCTTTCTCTCTCCCACTCCTAAAGTATCTATTTTTGTTCAAACCTCCCTCCTTCATCTTTTTTCTTTCTCTGCCTGGCTTGACTTGTCTCTTCTTTCCATCCATGCCATTTACCTCTCTATCCATTGTTTTTTTTGTTTTTTTTTTGCCCGTTCTTGGTCTTCACCGTCCTCAGCTGTCTACCCCGTCCCCGTTTCTGTTCCCTCTCGCGCTGTCCCCTCTATCCTGCTCCATCCCGCTCCCGTTCTTTCGGCTCCTCTCGCCCCCTGCCCATACCTGAGCTCTGGAAATGTTCACAGCGCAGTGCCCAGGCTCTGCTCTCATGCCGTTGGCCCGTGTATCCTCACCTGACCGCTTTACGGGACGAACCGCTCTTGGCCCCCCGGTAGCGTTCATATTTAAATGTTCCCTGTTTCCTCTGGTTTCTGTTTTGAATTAAAATTATTGCTGTTTTTGCGCGTTCTTTTCTCACAGTTTCCTCTTCAATCACCTACCTTCCAAACTCCACCGTTCCTCTAGAGCAGAGAGCTTGGCCAACGCGAGACCCCCGGGGGGGCAACGGCTGGCTAAACATCTGTCGAGTTGTACTTGAGAACTCTTTTAGAAGGTTTGAGTTGTCCAGCAGCGTTCTAAGCGTATTCCTATAGAAATGGCTGTGTTCTCCGACATTCTCATGGTGCTGCCGAGCTCATGGTAGCAGAATAAAAAAATAATTAGCAGGATATTTAATTCTAATTCCCTACAATACGGTGTCAGCATGTCCTTTTTGTTCTAGTGTTAATGATCGGCTTAGTTTTGAGTGCCTTGAACAATGCTTGAGCTCTGAAGATAAAAATAACCATTCCCTTTTTCTGGTTCCCTTAGAAATAAGCATCTCTGGGGGTCCTTTACGGTTTCCTAGTTAAACTATTACCCCATGCTGGGTTCTCTGTACATTTTTAGATGCTTTTCCGGTTGCCGTGGATACGCTGGTGTTTTTTTTTTTCTCCCCCTTTCTGTGTTAGGATTAGATGGTTCTTTGCAGATTTTCAGATCACGTACCCTCTTAACGCAGGAACCGACTCCAGCCAAAATCAATACGCTCTCCTCGGCTTCGAGATGTGCCTTCCCTTTCAGATGCTTCAGCGCGGTCCTGTCAAAGTCTGTCTCTACGGGGCCTATAGCGATGACTGATCCTTAAAGGGTAAAAGTGTCGCCCTGGAAATCTAAATGTAAGAATTATACCCCAAAGGTGCTCTGTGTATCGGTAAATGCCAAAGCGTCTCAAAAAAAAAAAAGAACTTTTAGCTTTATTATTATTTATTATGCAAGCAGGGACATAGCCCCGACCTCCTTTATGGTTGCCGTGACGTAGCTGTAGTCACCAAGAAATATATATATATATATATATATATATATCCTCTTTATGATGTTAAATTTGGTATTTTTTTAATAACATCCCTTTCCGATGTGTACCCCTCTGGTATTAAAAGGGTTAAGGTGCTATATGGTTAGATTGAATTATTATTTAGTGATTTCTATAGCACCAGCATACTCCGCAGCGATGTACAGTAGGATGCAGGCTTATATCTTAATGCCCTAAGGCGCGAGATACCGCTCTGTCCGATTTAGTTGGCACCGTGCCGGTTCGGGGGTCCGGCGGCCATTGTCGAGGGGGAGATATATCTCGGTCTTTCTTTACGCGTTGAGCGAATCCGTTCTCCCTAAACCGCAGGAAAGTGAATAATCATACATTCTCACCCGAATACCTATCCGTCTCCTGTCTCCGGAAGCCGTGAGGTTCGTTATTGTTCTTCGCCGTCCTTTGTTTGGATGATTGACTTCTTCGAGGAAATTACATCCAAAAATAGGTTTATGCGTAATTACATTTAAAATGCTTTTTTATTTTTTTTTTTGGTTAGTTTGTGTCTTAGAAAACTTTGTGGGTGAAGCACAGGCGAAAAGACACAACAAAAAAAAATAATTTCTTCTTTTCATGCTGTGATTCATTTAACCTTCCATCAGTAAATGAACGGTAACTAATAACCAAGACGTTCCGAGAGGCGGGGAGGAAGAAATGATTTAATTAGACGCCTTGACCTTGGTGCCAGCGTAGCCTTCCAGGAGATTAGATGCAGAATATATAATAACCTTTTGCCCCTTATAGGCACTCTTTATGATCACTTGTTTAGCGGTTATTCACTTAGAATCATAGTCCCGATAGGCTGGAAAACCATATAACCCTGCTTGTCAGCCATTGCAACCACCCCTAGGTCTTATTTTATTTAGCATCAGCCTCCTGTCTTTACCGGTGCTAGCTCGTATAGTCATCGCACTTCAGTAGACCTACTCACAGCGTCCAAGCATTGGCACACATGAATGGAATAATCATTGATGGTTTACGAAGCGAGGAGACGCGTTCCTTCCTACCTACGGGAGAAGTAAAGTGTTTAAGGGTTGTCTTCCCTCTTTTGTGAATAGAGCATTTACTCCATAGATCAGATAGACAATGATGTCTTCTTCCATGATTCTTAACCCAGAATGGTCGCCTACTGGCTGAAAATTCTGAGGCTTGTAGGTCAACGGTAGCTCTGGAGTTACCAATTGGTCAACACAAGCAGAACAAACATGGAGCCACATAGAAAACATACCTACCTAACCGTTTGGGACCCTTCCTCCTGTATCTAGAGCTGCTTCTGCGTGGACGAACCAGTCTGAGGTCCTTCACGTTAATCATTTTATTTCCTTGAGCTCTAATTACAGTCTCGTGTGTTTTCTGGACATTTAAGTGACCTCTTCTGGCCGTATCCTTAAACCATGACCCGGACGGCTTTGACATTTCTCCTGATTACAAAATATTCATAGTTCCGAGACCTATTGGAGATCAAATCTAGATTATTTCTCCTTCGCCATGCAATCTGGATTCTACATCGGTACGCCTAATCAAACCTATATCTTGCTTGGACGTTCTTCTTTTTTTTTTTAGAGGCAATAAAACCTCTCTTATTCTATCAAAGAAAATATTTGATGGACGTCTCAGATGGGATCGTTACAACGGGGTCTGCAACATTTGTATCAACCTCTTGCTCTCTGGGGAAAAAAAGAACAAATCTCCAATTTTAAGATATCCTGCCCTATTATTCCGATATTCGTCTTTTCTTCTCAGCTATTTTTAACCGGGAGCCGAGTGCTCGTCCTACTTTAAGAATAGGCAAATGTTCTGTCCTGGCTACGGCTCCGACGGCCGCAGGGTTGGAATTTTCCACCGGTCCGCTCGACATCGGAAGGTATGAGGAAATAATCGTTTTTTGAATGTCGATTTACATATTTTTTGTAAAAAAAAATGCACTTTTTTATTAACATGGCCCATATACCCCAGCAGCCACACAACTTTCTCTTTTTAAGCCTTTGTGATATATTTTAGAGCTAAGGATGTAGCCAAGAACCATAATTGTCTGTTGCCTAATGGGATACGGTTACATTTATTATTGAAAATCTTTTAAAATACTGTATTTTTAAAAATAATACAATATGATTGAACTTCTACACCAATGCCAAGATTCTACAAGACCCAGTGTATTGTTCTGTTAATGATCCAGTTGGTCTTACCCGTCTCTATGTATGTTTCAGTTACACGTAACTCATTGGCCAGTGGTCTTTAAGGTCCAGGGGTAATTTGGGGTCCCAGTCCAATTTGGTCTACACCCCTGCCACCATCAAAGCTGAAATTATCTTGACGTCTGGGATTTTTGCTTTTTTTTTTCTTCGATGAAATCTGAAATTAGCTTGAAAAACGCACAGAAAACAAATATCATGTTGGCCCATTTTACCTGCTGTGAAGACTCCTCTTAATCCGTCCTTGGACTCGTCTTACACCCAGGAGCCGTATGCCTTTCACGGGCAGCTGCCGGTCCCTTAATGTGTTGAATTAATGTTAGATGGCATAATCACTGGTATAGTTGGTTAATGGGATTGGCGACCTCATGGTTCTAGAATCATTGGCAAGGATAGGGCTCACCGAATGGTCATCGTAGGTCGGGTGGGTGGCTTGTAAACCATCAACTATTTCCAAGACCTACGGTATGTTTTCCAGCTTGACCCGTTCCATTGAAAACCGGTGCCCATCTACCTACCAAAGCTTGATCATTTTTCCAAGCGGGTCGATGAGTTATAAATATTCATATGTGTCTGTCTTGTATCTGATGCCAAAGTTCCAAATTAGATCTAAGAACAAACGAACCCCCATGGGCAGCAGCTTGATTTTAGCTCTTTAATTAAATTTGTTCCAATGTAAGCTAACGTTTTGGTAACTTACACCTATTAGCCAATGCCCTTCAGACATCCTTGAAATAAAACATCCAGTGACCATAAGATTTGCCAAGATATAACATATATATATATAAAAAAAAAAAAAAATTATAATAAAAAATATTATTTTATTATAGATAATAGTAATAATAATAATATGAAGTATTGTTATAAATAAGTTTAATATAATCTTCAGCCATAGAGATTTATGTCATAATAAAGTAACACTTGGAGAACTTAACTGGGAATCTCCACCACTTTTTATTACTAGTATCACAGTATTAAAAAAAAAAACACATTTTCAGAAATATTGCAGAGTTTTCTTCTTCAAAACAGTTTTAGTTTTTACATAATATAATGTTTTTTCAGCCCAAGCTACTAGACAAACACTCTGACTCCTTATCCTACTGCCTGTGGTAAGAAACAGAATGACGCGGTCTTAGTCACCCAGATGGACACTCTCACTAATGAAAGTCTATGGAGGAACGGACTTCATTAGCATTGCCATAAAGCATCAGCTCAGTGTGGTGTTTGAGCAGGGAAAGTCACCCAAAATATATACAGCGCTGGGGGTTATTACTGTCTACAGCACTGGGGATTTTACTCAAGGAGACAAATATTTTTTCCATGGGACTTGCCTTTAAATAAAGCAGGCTATCATCAGTGATGGTCAGAATAGCTTTGACGTACAGTTACCCCCTGCTTATCTTACACCTGTTATCTCAGTAATGTCACAGGGGGTCAGACTGAGGCGGACCAGGGCTATTCTCACAGATAGTGACTGAGGAAGCACTTCTTTTCTTCTTAACAGGACCAAACCTTGAGCAAACCCTACCTCTTGTGAGCTGAGGTTCCATCTGCTCTTTGGAAGTTCTATATTGTAGCAATGTGAGTCCAGAAGGGTTCCCTGGGGTTTGGGTCAGCGATAGACTAAAAACAGAAGCTAATTTCTCTCTGTAGCTATTCCTAAACCTTTTAGCAGATCTATACAGGTTACCAACAAAGCAATAACACAAAGGGTTTAGTGCAGAGTTGGTGAGACCAAGCCATTGAGCAAAAGGTCTCACCTGGAGAATCCATTCATGTTGGAGATGACCCAGATTGTCCCTAGAGGGAGAATAAGACATGTTAATGTCTATCCATATGTCCAGAGCATACAGAGGGAGCCAGGACAAGGTGAACAGAAGAACCAAAGCTATCACCATCTTGGCTATTTTCCTGCGGACTTTGAGTCTGGAGCCAGAATTGGACCAGGTGTTGTTGTCAATGAGAACGTCACTATTACCCCAGAGGCGGCGGCTGGTGAGGAAGCAGATTAGAAGGTTGAATAAGACTGGAAAACCATAAAGTGCACAAAAAAGCAAAAAGTTGTAAATCAGTTTCATGTGAAGACTTGGCCAGCTCTCTGTGCAGATTATAACAGCCAGTTTCCCAGGCAGGAGGACCAGGTTCTGAGTCTTGTTCATGAAGATCAGAGGGATGCAGAGACCAGAGGAGGACACCCACACAAAGCAGATCATCAGGACTATTTTCCTGGTAGTGAAGAAAGACCTGGCATGCAATGGTCGATGAACACTGTAATATCTGTTCAGGCTGATGACAGCCAAGGTGAGGACGCTGGCAGAGACAGACACAGCCTGGACAAAGGGGACAGCCCTGCACAAGAAGTCCCCAAACACCCAAGCATTGTGTACCTGGTGGCCAAGGTTGATAGGCATACAGATGCAAATGACCATCATGTCACATACAGCCAGATTGACAAGAAGGTTCCTGGTCCCTGAGACCCTGGAGATGCCACATCCTCTCCTCCTGCGGCACCCCAAGACCCTTAAAGCCATGATGTTCCCCACTAAGCCTGTCAGAAAGGAGACTGAGTACATCACCACCAAAGCAATGGTGCCAGGTTCATGGGTAGACAGCAAGAGGCTACTGGACAGGATAGGTGGACGCCAGAGGGTATCATTCCCAGGAGATAAGTAGCCAAACAGGGACACATTCCAGGGCAGTAGATCCCCAAGACTACGAGGCAGCTCCATGGCAGTTAACTCAAGGAAGGAGCAGCAAACAGGAGGTAAGACACCCTTTGGACTGTGTTTCTGAATAACCCCACCATTGTAATAGCCCCAGCTGCATCAAGAAACGATCACTGTCTCTCTCTATAGCTTTAAGTCAAAGCAAGACCCACCTCATCTCATGTGGCCAGCTGCCATCTCCTCCTGGCACCATAGGCTGGGGGCATAAAGATTCACTCCATGGTCACTTTAACAAGAAATGTCCCTCTTGTGATCATTGATGGAAGAAATAAGGGTGGACATCCAAGAGTAAATTCTTCTGGATCTCAGGAGTCTCCAGGATTACCCAGGTGGGCTGTAGAGGGCAGACACATGCTCCTGGGGGGTCTTCTGTCTCCTTATCAATGAAGCAGATTGCCTTGGAGGGGAGCTGAGGCTGAGGAGCTGAGGCTGGGGAGCTGAGGCTGAGGAGCTGTCCACAGCTCAGGTCCTGAAGCCACACTGTGGAGAAGCCTCTGCCTGCGTTCTATCAGCTGCTACAAAGTATCACGCACCGTGACAGGCAGCTACCTGTGCCTTCCACTCATTAGCATTCATTCTCCACGCTCCTCGTGGACACGCTTCTCCCACCAGGGTCACATATTTCCTTATTAAACCGAGGAAGAGCGACGCGAATGATCATTTCTATAAATAACACCCAAAAAGTGCACAAAGGGATTTCATACAAGAACGTTAAACAGAAATCATCATTTACTGCTGCAAAAAGCAAATGAGATCATCCCCAAGACTTCATGTTTTTAATAATAATAATAATCACCACTACCATCATCATCATCAATATCATCATGATCATCATCATCATCACCCAGGTGATCTAGTAAATAGTTAATTTGTCATTAATTATATATTGATTATTTTTTTATAGAGACCTGGAATCAGAAAATATTTTTATAACTAAGGTCAGCTGCAGTTGGAGTTATGGTCCATTAACCCCTGCTATGCCTCTATATCACAGGAGAGCTTCTCCATATTGTATCCATGGGGTAAATGATCCATGAAGCCATCTTCTAAGGTTTAACATTTTTATAGTATTTTAATATTATTTTTATACATGTTTCAGCCAGAGCTGCTAATTATCCACTTTACATATTAAGGTAAAAATAGCTTGAATATTAAAATGCTCCCTTAGATGATGTTCTGGGATCCAGAAGACTCCGGAGATCCAGAAGAATATACACTTGGATGTCCACCCTTATTTCTTCCATCAATGATCACAAGAGGGACATTTCTTGTTAAAGTGACCATGGAGTGAATCTTTATGCCCCCAGCCTATGGTGCCAGGAGAGGAATGGCAGCCGGCCACATGAGATGAGGTGGGTCTTGCTTTCACTTAAAGCTATAGACAGATCAGTGGTCCTCAGGAGCCCCTAAAAGTGGGATATTTTAGGATATCCTCCCCGGCTGCATATTAATCGGCATGGAGGGATATGTACCCATTGTACAGCGCTACTGAATATGATGGTGCTATATAATAATATTAATAATAATAATAATGTCTCAATTTTGCTGATGGAGCCATCTGTGCTAGTTGGAGGAGATGCTGAAAATCCAAAATGTTTGGGTGTCTTGAGCAACCTACGTTGGGGCAGTTGGCATTGAGACACATTATTAAATACCCATGGGGCACATACTATGCCCGTGGCAGATGGCAAACTGGCTTTGGCCAGGAACTGGATCAGCTCTCCAAACCTCTGGACACCATGAGCTGGCCCACCATGACAGACACAAACTCTACTGGTTTTACTTAAGGACCAATGTATGGAATTAATACATTTAATTGGGTCAACATACAAAAGGATTCAGAGTTATAGAAGCTTTCAGGACCTCAGAGGTCTCCTCTTCAGATGGCGTTCTGGTGATAAAAAATACCATGTTTATGGAAATCATGTCTTCTGCCTTTAAGACTTTATATTTTTGATCGCAAACACATCCTGAAACCAGGAAAAAAGAAAAAAAACGAACAAACTGACAGCTTCCCATCTGTTTAATACTCGTGCTGCAGTCTGTCACGGGAACACGGGGAGGAATTATTCTGTGGCTTAACCTCAATTTTTCATGCAGAAAAGTGTCTCCAGGAAGGGTCCGCAGATGCAAAATGTATTAATCCCAAGGTCAGGCTAGGAGATCGCGTTTTACCCTGAGGCGATGGCCAACAGTATTCCTGATGATAACTTCCACTCTATGACCCTCAGCCAACCTTCGATTACATATTTGATCTACAGGGAGACAAATGAGGTTTTGTTTGTTGGATGCCAGACCGAGCTTCAATGCAATATTTTGCACAACCCTCGGAAACCAAAGAGTTAAACATCGTTAACACGCGCCGGACATAGAATCCCATTACAGAGCAACTGGAGTGAATTTAACAATCCGGCAGGTCGGAAGACGGGAAATCAATGTTTACATGAAAGAGCAGATAACGGTCCATGCGAGCGAGCGGGGGCATCATCCGCAGGGAACATGTGCAAAAAATAGTTAATTATATATATATCCTAACCCCTTCTTTATATCAGAGGCATCCTCACCTTTAGCTTCTTAAACCCTGACTCCTTATCATACTGCCTGTAGGAAATAATAGAATGGCTCAGTCTTAATCACCCAGCTGGACACACTGACCATGGAAAGTCTATGGATGAAGGGACTTCATTAGTGTAGCCATAAAGCATCATCTCAGTGTGGTGTTTGAGCCGAGAAAGCAGAATATCACATGACTGACAACAATGGGCTTCCAGGGAGTTATTACTGTATACAGCGCTGGGGGTTATATTACTGTATACAGCGCTGGGGGTTATATTACTGTATACAGCGCTGGGGGTTATATTATTGTATACAGCGCTGGGGGGGTATATTACTGTATACAGTGCTGGGGGTTATATTACTGTATACAGCGCTGGGGGTTATATTACTGTATACAACGCTGGGGGTTATATTACTGTATACAACGCTGGAGGTTATATTACTGTATACAGCGCTGGGGGTTATATTACTGTATACAGCGCTGGGGGGTTATATTACTGTATACAGCGCTGGGGGTTATATTACTGTATACAGCGCTGGGGGTTATATTACTGTATACAGCGCTGGGGGTTATATTACTGTATACAGCGCTGGGGGTTATATTACTGTATACAGCGCTGGGGGGTTATATTAATGTATACAGCACTGGGGCTTATATTACTGTATACAGCGCTGGGGGTTATATTACTGTATACAGTGCTGGGGGGTTATATTACTGTATACAGCTCTGAGGGGGTTATATTAGTGTATACAGCGCTGGGGGGTATATTACTGTATACAGCGCTGTGGGGTTATATTACTGTATACAGCGCTGGGGGTTATATTACTGTATACAGCGCTGGGGGGTTATATTACTGTATACAGCGCTGTGGGGTTATATTACTGTATACAGCGCTGGGGGTTATATTACTGTATACAGCGCTGGGGGGTTATATTACTGTATACAGCGCTGGGGGTTATATTAGACCCGAGCGTCTCTTAGGGGTAAATGATGGAAATACGATGGTGCAAATATGCTAAGAAGCCCTAATTATAATAAGTAAAATCCACAATTATGATTGGAGGATTTCAATCAATGGGTGGAGAATATGGTAATAAGCCCTGTCCATAAAAGCGTATGTTTTAAACAATTTGGGACCCCCAGACAATTTGAACCCAAGAGAATTGGAATTTGGAACATCACAAAATCTTGGCACCATATTTCTACTCATATAATAACTTTGAGTATCTAACGTATATATAACTTAAAGAATGTTCTCTCTCTTTCCACTTCATTTTTCCACTGAACCTGGATTGATATCTACAAGGACCGGTCGGATCGCAGCAACCAGTGGTGGTAAATATAATGATTTTATTATCCTGAATAGAGGTGAATTTTGTCTACTTCAATATAGAAGAATTTATTCCCTTCTTCTGGGAAATAGTATATGACGTTATTGTATATGATATTATTGTATATGATATTATTGTATATGATATTATTGTATATGATATTATTGTATATGATATTATTGAATATGACGTTGTATATGATATTATTGTATATGACGTTATTGTATATGATATTATTGCATATGATATTATTGAATATGACGTTGTATATGATATTATTGTATATGACGTTATTGTATATGATATTATTGTATATGACGTTATTATATATGATATTATTGTATATGATATTATTGTATATGATATTATTGAATATGACGTTGTATATGATATTATTGTATATGACGTTATTGTATATGATATTATTGCATATGATATTATTGAATATGACGTTGTATATGATATTATTGTATATGACGTTATTATATATGATATTATTGTATATGACGTTATTATATATGATATTGTATATGATATTATTGTATATGATATTATTGAATATGACGTTGTATATGATATTATTGTATATGATATTATTGAATATGACGTTGTATCTGATATTATTGTATATGACGTTGTTGTATATGATATTATTGTATATGACATTATGGTATATGACGGCTTGTGAGACTGCAGCTTATAACCCGTAATTTTTTTTACCTGTAACTGAAGTCTGACATTATTTGCATCTATTAGAAATATCACTAGTGCTCTTTAGATAGCGATCTTTTTGCCGCCCTGATTATTATTATTTTTGGGGTTTATTTTTGGTTGCTGAGTGGATTGGAAATTAATTGGTTTGATATTAAATGCTTTTAATATAAGGTGATATTTGATGAAGCTGGAATGTTGACGCCATGTGCTTGTTCACCTGTTGCATTTTGTATGTTAGACTCATAAGATAATGATTCATATTTGATAACTAATCAATAATACACAGCGTTTTTGACTTGATTCTTTCTGACACGTTTAAAGGATAATTTTTGTTTTTTATTTTCTGCACGGGTCATATAGAGATTTTGTAGATTGTTTTTTTACAATAAATAATATTTGAGTTAACTATTGTGATGGTAAATTACTGTATACAGCGCTGGGGTTATATTACTGTATACAGTGCTGGGGGTTATATTACTGTATACAACACTGGGGGTATATTACTGTATACAGCACTGGGGGTTATATTACTGTATACAGCGCTGGGGGTTATATTACTGTATACAGCGCTGGGGGTTATATTACTGTATACAGCGCTGGGGGTTATATTACTGTATACAGCGCTGGGGGGTTATATTACTGTATACAGCACTGGGGGTTATATTACTGTATACAGTGCTGGGGGTTATATTACTGTATACAGCGCTGGGGGTTATATTACTATATACAGTGCTGGGGGTTATATTACTGTATACAGCGCTGGGGGTTATATTACTATATACAGTGCTGGGGGTTATATTACTGTATACAGCGCTGGGGGGTTATATTACTGTATACAGCGCTGAGGGGTTATATTACTGTATACAGTGCTGGGGGTTATATTACTATATACAGTGCTGGGGGTTATATTACTGTATACAGCGCTGGGGGTTATATTACTGTATACAGCGCTGGGGGTTATATTACTGTATACAGCGCTGGTGGGATTATATTACTGTATACAGTGCTGGGGGTTATATTACTGTATACAGCGCTGGGGGTTATATTACTGTATACAGCACTGGGGGTTATATTACTGTATACAGCGCTGGGGGGATTATATTACTGTATACAGTGCTGGGGGTTATATTACTGTATACAGCGATGGGGGTTATATTACTGTATACAGCGCTGGGGGGTTATATTACTCTATACAGCGCTGGGGGTTATATCACTGTATACAGTGCTGGGGGGTTATATTACTGTATACAGTGCTGGGGGGTTATATTACTGTATACAGTGCTGGGGGGTTATAGTACTGTATACAGCGCTGGGGGTTATATTACTGTATACAGCGCTGGGGGATTATATTACTGTATACAGCGCTGGGGGTTATATTACTGTATACAACGCTGGGGGGGGTTATATTACTGTATATAGCGCTGGGGGGTTATCTTACTGTATACAGCGCTGGGGGTTATTACTGTATACAGCGCTGGGGGTTATATTACTGTGTACAGCGCTGGGGGGTTATATTACTGTATACAGCGCTGGGGGTTATATTACTGTATACAGCGCTGGGGGTTATATTACTGTATACAGCGCTGGGGGTTATATTACTGTATACAGTGCTGGGGGGTTATATTACTGTATACAGCACTGGGGGTTATATTACTGTATACAGCGTGGGGGGTTATATTACTGTATACAGCACTGGGGGTTATATTACTGTATACAGCGCTGGGGGTTATATTACTGTATACAGCACTGGGGGTTATATTACTGTATACAGCGCTGGGGGTTATATTACTGTATACAGCACTGGGGGTTATATTACTGTATACAGCACTGGGGGTTATATTACTGTATACAGCGCTGGGGGGTTATATTACTGTATACAGCGCTGGGGGGTTATATTACTGCATACAGCGCTGGGGGTTATATTACTGTATATAGCACTGGGGATTATATTACTGTATACAGCGCTGGGGGTTATATTACTGTATACAGCGCTGGGGGGTTATATTACTGTATACAGCGCTGGGGGGTTATATTACTGTATACAGCGCTGGGGGTTATATTACTGTATATAGCACTGGGGATTATATTACTGTATACAGCGCTGGGGGTTATATTACTGTATACAGCGCTGGGGGGGTTATATTACTGTATACAGCGCTGGGGGTTATATTACTGTATACAGTGTTGGGGGTTATATTACTGTATACAGTGTTGGGGTTATATTACTGTATACAGCGCTGGGGGGTTATATTACTGTATACAGCGCGGGGGGTTATATTACTGTATACAGCGCTGGGGGTTATATTACTGTATACAGCGCTGGGGGTTATATTACTGTATACAGCGCTGGGGGTTATATTACTGTATACAGCGCGGGGGGTTATATTACTGGATACAGTGCTGGGGGTTATATTACTGTATACAGCGCTGGGGGTTATTACTGTATACAGCGCTGGGGGTTATATTACTGTGTACAGCGCTGGGGGGTTATATTACTGTATACAGCGCTGGGGGTTATATTACTGTATACAGCGCTGGGGGTTATATTACTGTATACAGCGCTGGGGGTTATATTACTGTATACAGTGCTGGGGGGTTATATTACTGTATACAGCACTGGGGGTTATATTACTGTATACAGCGTGGGGGGTTATATTACTGTATACAGCACTGGGGGTTATATTACTGTATACAGCGCTGGGGGTTATATTACTGTATACAGCACTGGGGGTTATATTACTGTATACAGCGCTGGGGGTTATATTACTGTATACAGCACTGGGGGTTATATTACTGTATACAGCACTGGGGGTTATATTACTGTATACAGCGCTGGGGGGTTATATTACTGTATACAGCGCTGGGGGGTTATATTACTGCATACAGCGCTGGGGGTTATATTACTGTATATAGCACTGGGGATTATATTACTGTATACAGCGCTGGGGGTTATATTACTGTATACAGCGCTGGGGGGTTATATTACTGTATACAGCGCTGGGGGGTTATATTACTGTATACAGCGCTGGGGGTTATATTACTGTATATAGCACTGGGGATTATATTACTGTATACAGCGCTGGGGGTTATATTACTGTATACAGCGCTGGGGGGGTTATATTACTGTATACAGCGCTGGGGGTTATATTACTGTATACAGTGTTGGGGGTTATATTACTGTATACAGTGTTGGGGTTATATTACTGTATACAGCGCTGGGGGGTTATATTACTGTATACAGCGCGGGGGGTTATATTACTGTATACAGCGCTGGGGGTTATATTACTGTATACAGCGCTGGGGGTTATATTACTGTATACAGCGCTGGGGGTTATATTACTGTATACAGCGCGGGGGGTTATATTACTGGATACAGTGCTGGGGGTTATATTGCCGGGGGGGTTATATTACTATTATATAAATAATGTTACACATTGATATTCCGGCCGCATCAGAAGATAATTCCAATCCTTGTCAGGCAGAGGATCTGATATTAGAAATACCCTCGCTGGGGATGAAGTCGGTCGCTGTCTCGTCCCGATGATTGATCCGCCTGCCCGGGGTTCCCAGTTGCTTATTTCAAGGATAAGTATTTCCAGCGCAGCCTAAACAGCCGGATTTATGAGAAATCCGTGCCGGGGGGGGTTTGCGGGGGGCTTTTGCTCATTTCTCACTGATGCCCCCCTGGTGCGGGTGGATTATTGATACTCGTTACCTACAGGGAACCCGACTTTTGTCACCATGATCACAGCAGATGAGACCCACTCCAGGCATCCCTTTAAATTCCCATGTTGGGGGGGGGTTGTGCAGAATGCCCCTGTGTGTATTTGCCCCCCTTCCATGTGACCCGCTGCTACGTGATATTCTGACCATCAATCAACCCCGTTGCTGGCTTGAATAGGGTTGATTTCAATAGAACTTCCCTGCTACTGATTGGCTGCGTCAACCAACCAATCAGTGATGTCAGACCGCAAAGGATGCATTCACCTGCAGCCCTGGAGCTGCAGCTTCTCCTGATGTTGTTTTTTGTTTTTTTATTTGCTGTGTGGAGTTTTTCGAACGCCTCCTCAATGAATTCTCTATGCTTTATCCGGGGAGGGGGGGACACCTTGTATGAAAATCTTCCCAGTGTCGGCTCTCTGTACCGTACAATGGCATTTTTGGAGTTGAAACTGCATCTCTGCTGCCAACCCTTCCGTAAATGCCCACTTTAGAGATTATACCCCTATACTGAGCTACCTGGAGCTCCGCAGAAGAGTCGTGGAGGTTGACATAAGACGATATGATTGGCTCTCTAAGCCCGCAGTAAATATTGCGACGTGTTTTCCGAATGATGACCGCCGATAGGTTGTTAGGACGGAGGAAGTCAAAATATCCCATATTGTATCTTATTTTTTTAAATTTTTTTTCCCACAAAACAGTTTTTATTCACCATAATGGGCCGCGTTAGTCAGAGATTGACGGTTCCACCCCCCGCGGGCTGGAAAGGATGGATAATTTGTGTGGTCTGTGAGGCATGAATGGGGAAACGGAGGTCTTTTCACGAAAAGATAACAAGCGCCATTCAGAAAGATGCAACTGGCGCTGCCTTTCAAAGAAACCGAAATGCAGATATTGCGTTGGATTGAAAGGAGGAAAAGGGGAGGAAAAAATAAAAAAAGAGGGCTTTCAGCACTCAGAATTACCTGCAATTTAACCTATTCATTCTAAAGCGGGGAGCGCTTGCACCTGGCAGCCCAGCTGATGTCTTGTACGGGTCGGGGGGAGACGTAAAAGGTCTTTCATGGACCCCCCCCAAGACCCAAGACGTTTCAGAGACGCACCCAGCGCCTTCTCAGCAAAAACAATTATTACTCATTAACTATTTTTATTTCTCCAATCATTGAATTATTCATCGAATATTTCGTAACGTTGTCGCCGTGCCGAATGAGTCCAGATGGCGTGCGGTTTAAATGATTTTTGGTAAAAGGTTTCGTTTTTATATAAAGAAAAATATATAAAAAAAAAATAAACTACCTGCTTGGGAGAGACTGGTTATAAAAATGATCTGCACTGAAATCGAGGCCTTCGGGAGAAAAAAACAAAAACAAAGACAGCGAGATTAGTAAATACTATCCAATCAGCCTATGGGCGCCACAACTGTGATTCAATAGAGCCTGCCTCATCCTGACATCAGCTCATTGCAGTATGACATCATCACGGCATGTATGGGATTGTTAAATTGAGCCGATACTGCATCCAGGCTTGTTATACCGCCTAGTGAGACCGGGTCAAATTCACCATAAGCTTCGTCGCTCAAGCAAACCCAACTGAGTCGGTTGAAAGCAAAGTCTCCCGTTTTGAGCCGCCATCTTGCCCGTGGCTCTTCTTACTTCATCTTTGAAGAAAACTCGACTGCCAAACCCGCAGCGACGCCGGCCTACAAGAACCCAACTAGAGCGAAGAAGATTGACGACTCTCCATTACGCTCCACACAAACTCTAAACACGACGAGGACCTCTGACCAAGCCACCGAATCCCCGACCACTCAACGGGAATTTGGATGAAGACTCCACTCAACTTTCTTTGGCAGACAGATGAGTAGATGGCGTGAGTTGGCTTGGTGGTTAAGCCAGGTGAGCGAGCGACGACCCTCGAGCGAATAGAACCGGCGGATAAGCAAGACGACCACTCATTGAATAATTAAGGTACATCTTTATTTCCGAAACGGTTAAAAGCTTCAGCTCTGCGACGCGTCCAGTTCTTGCCGAGATAAACGTCTTGCGCCCTGGGATTTAAAAAGGCTAAAGGAGCGTAATAATAATAATAATAATGACATCACATCCGTTAAAGCTTAAAAATCTTAAAAAGTCACGAGTGCAAAGACATGGAAGTGCCCCCGGCGACCTGTAAGGGGGGGGCACGGGGCGTCCCCTGGGCACCGCGTAAAAGACCATTTCCCTGAGTAAATCGGCACGGAAGCCTCCGGAAGTAGTTCAGGCTTTTATCTCAGGGGGTTGCTGGAGGAGCTTGGATTCGGTCAGGGCCTTCTCCGCGCCTTCTATGTTCTGGGCACTTTTAAACTGAGCAGACTTTTCATATTTGGTTTTAAAAAGCAGCCCGTGACCTGAGGAAGAAGAGACGGCTTTAAAACGGAACAAAAAAAAAAAGTTACGAGCCGCGCGTGAAAACCTACGAGCCACGGCTACCTGCTTCCCAGGTGTAGTCCAACCTGACATACATGCTAGTGCGATCGCGTCTAAATACCAACCCCTCTTGTCTAGACTACTTCTTTAACAGGCTTTGGTAACGTCAGTTTTTTCCTTATTAATTGGTCTCCTTGCCCCTCGGAATAATCCAAGCCAGAGCAAGTAGGTATTGGCCGAAAAAGATTCAATTAAAACAAAAAGTGCCCGATGTTTATCGGAATCTATTGAGACGAGAAAAAAATATATAAATAATAAAATAAGGATCTTTTTTTAATATCTGTGGGCCGTACGATTATATTTTACAAACTCGCCTCCTTTTTGCGAGTTAATTAATGAAAGCGGCGGACCTCGGGGCGTTGGGAGAAGCGGCCGTCTTTCTAGCTCACCTGCACAGTCTGACATTTCCCTGAAAGCTTGTTTCTTGCAGCAGCTCCGACACAAATTAAAGACGCACTTATTGCCCTAAAGGATAGAAAGGCCATAATTAACGTCATTGTTATTAATATTAATTCAAAACGGCTTTGTACCGTGTTTCCCCGATAGTAAGACACCCCCGATAGTAAGACGTATCGGGGGTTTCAGAGGGGTCGGCTAATATAAGCCGTACCCCGAAAGTAAGACATATGTCTTACTTTCGGGGAAACACGGGGGATTTGCCGGGTCCGCCACTCTAAGGGGCCGGGAAGTCCCCACCAAGGCCGGCCTTACGTGTCTGCGGCCGCACAGGATTTAAATTAAAACATCGGGGTTTTTTTTTAACTTTATTTAACATCCTCCATGTTAAATAAAGTTTTTTTAACTTTATTTAACATGGAGGATGTTAAATAAAGTTGAAAAAAAAACCCCGATGTTTTTATTTAAACCCTGTGCGGCCGCAGACCCCTAAGGCCGGCCCCTTAGAGCAGGGCCGACCTTTGGGGTGTGCGATCGCACAGGGCGCCACACTCCAGGGGGTGCCAACCTGCGGCACCCGGCACCCCTCCAGAGACGGACAGTAATGTCCGCCGCTGGAGGAGCAGGCTCGCAAGGGAGCGGTATCGGAGGTCTTTAACAGACCTCCGGCTCCCTTGAGTGATTTTAAGCCGGGTTCAACCCGGCTTAAGATCACTCAAGGGAGCCGGAGGTCTGTTAATGACCTCCGATACCGCTCCCTTGTGATCCCCGCGGCAACAGCTGTTGTGCGCCGGGGTTTCTTGTCAGATCCCGGCGCACAACACTGAAGCCGCGCCCACCGCTGTCCGTGCCCTCTGACCCGGAAGAAGACAGAACTGAAGAAGAGGAGCGAAGAGGAGGAAAAGAAGCTGAAAGAAGAAAGGAAAGGTAGGAAAGAATTAAGTGAGAGTGGATTGGTGTATATGTGTGTGGATTGGTGTATGTGTGTGTGGATTGGTGTATGTGTGTGTGGATTGGTGTATATGTGTGTGGATTGGTGTATATGTGTGTGGATTGGTGTATATGTGTGTGGATTAGTGTATATGTGTGTGGATTTGTGTATACGTGTGTGGATTTGTGTATATGTGTGTGGATTGGTATACGTGTGTGGATTGGTAGGTGTGTTGATTGGTAAGTGTGTGAGAGTGATGGGTGTTATGCTGTACCATTTCCAATGTCTTTTTCATGATCTAATTATGCTCTAAAAGTACATCATAACTCCCATCACTCTCAATTTTTTCCCAATATAAGACATACCCCGAAAGTAAGACATAGTGGGGCTTTTAGGGATAAAAAGAAAGTAAGACACTGTCTTACTTTCGGGGAAACACGGTAATAGCGGCTCTGCAGGCAGCTAGCTGCCGGGGACCTCAATTCCCACCATCTGTAGCCGGCAGACAGCAGATTCTGTTATCAGTTCCACTTGTTTAAGCTCAGTGGTCTAAAATGTATATTTATATGGCTAATAATACTATTTCTCCCTAAAAAAAACACCAACTGTTTTCAATTCTCCTTTGCACAGTAGGTTCCGATTTATTTATTTTTAACACGTTTCTGAGTCCCATCAGTTTCAAAAAGGGCCAGTTTAACGGGCGAGTTTCTAAGAGGGACCGGTTTGCCGAGGCTTCCGCAATCACAGCCCCCCCACCTCCTCTTCTGTCCTACAACATAGCCACGACGCGTTACACGTCTTCTCGCTCACCTTTGGGTTTCCACATTGATCACATTTTGCATATTTAGCTGAAAAAAAGAAGGAAAAAATAACATGAAATGGATCAGAAATCCAGCGCAGACGGGGTTAATGTTGTAAATGAGTATTGTAGCTGTAAACGACTGATTTTTAATGGAATCTCTACATAGGCGTACAGAGGCCCTTTATCACTCCCATCACTCCTGTGTCCCAATGGCCCTTTATCACTCCCATCACTCCTGTGTTCCAATGGCCCTTTATCACTCCCATCACTCCTGTGTTCCAATGGCCCTTTATCACTCCCATCACTCCTGTGTTCCAATGGCCCTTTATCTCTCCCATCACTCCTGTGTTCCAGTGGCCCTTTATCACTCCTGTGATGGCACAGCTAAGTGACCCCAAACTTTTGAGCAGTAGCGCATATACAAACTCAGGAGACAATTACGTTTTAAAGACGGATCATAACACTTATTCGGGTTGCGCAGCTTTTTCTTCTGCTTGTTCTTTGAAATCTGTTCCGTGTTTCCGCTTTCCTCGTCTTCTAAGGCGCGTTTTCCTCTCGCTCCGCCATCTTCTTTGAGAACATCCTTCGGCCTGCGATTACGACACAAAGTGAGATGGAGCGCCACGCCGGCTCTTTGCTAACCGTACGGTAAATTACTGATAAAAAAAACGTCACAGATAATAAAGCCTGCAAGGATCAGGAGAGGAAGACGGAGACTCACGGAGGCCGGACGTAAGGCTGACAGATCCAGTGAGGGAACGGCAACGCCGTGGCGACAACCTCCCCGTTTCTACGGGCGATTTCCTCCTATGAAACAGTTAAATCAGAATGTAAAATATATTCTGTAACAGGAATACCGTCTTCACCCTAAAAGCCACCGCACACCTACCTGGCACCGGCACTTCAGAGCTTGGTTCACGGCAATGATGCCTTCTAGCGTTTTCGCTTTAGCCAGATCTTCGCGGAGCTCCTGATATACCTGTAGGCTACAAAAAGAAGAAAAGATGAGACAGCTGCGCCTCGCCACGTTCTCCGCACCCTCCTCACGTCCTCCGCACCCTCCTCACGTCCTCCGCACCCTCCTCACATCCTCCGCACCCTCCTCACATCCCGGATACCTAACCAGCCAAGAAGGTATGCTGGAAAAACAAGGACCTGGTTCTATAAAGCACAATCCGGGAAGAAGGTGGTCTCCTCAAAAGCCCTTGGGGGTCTGCAACTGGCCCTGGTGGAGATCCCTGCACATTAATCTGTCTCGGGTGCAGATTAAGGCAAGCGGGAGAGGACCAGGCTTAATCAGAACACTCAGGACTGAGTTTAAACCTCGAGACTGTAGGTTGTCCTATCGGTCAAAAGGACTTTCCATATGAGGTCCACAGACCAAGACTGATCTCGTAGACGCGTTCGACGTAATATTTGGTCATGTAATTAAAATACACGCGTCACCCGGTACGGAAAAAAACCACAGCTTCGGGTTTAGAATTTAAATAAGCCTCTAATCAGACAGAATTCCGTTGCTTTGTAGTCTGGAGACGTCTCCGCGTATCCTTCGTTAGTTCGGAATTTGCCCGCAGATCAGACGCTGTCTCAGAGAAGGTCCGAGGACATTAAGATTCAGACGAGAGAAGATCCCACACACGCTTCAAGTCTCGCTTTAAATAATTTCAGAGAATACCAGCGTAACGAGCGAGATGAGAGACCCTCATTATAACACACGGTGGGGGGAAAAAAATGAGAAGTCTCCCAATTAAATTTCAAAAGGTGGGGGTGGCCCTCTGGGGGCAGAATTACGCATTCATGTTTTCCTGTATAAATGTGTTAAGAGACCCGGCGATGTAACCAGAGGAAAGCCACCCAAGATCACGGATGATTTATTCCTTTGACGCTTCAGATCAAAGCGAATACTTAGGATCTCGAACGTCCCGCCGCAGGGGACCGGCCGAAGCCTCGAAACCCAAAGTTTAAAGAAAGTTTGGGGATTATCCATGATGAAGGGAGTGTTAATCACCCCAAAAAAGCTTAATTACCCCTGTTAGTGACCAATAGCAACAATGTAACAACACACGCGTGCACACACGCACACGCTTACACTTACGTGTGATGCCAGAGTTTAAATAAATGAGCTCGGACGAAGGACAGAGAGCAGGGGTACTGATGCACCAGGTCTAAGTACTCGTCTGCCATTTCCCACGCCGCAGGATTCTTCCCCTCGAACAGGGCCGGGTTGTGAAGGTTCCCCTCTGAAACACACGCAGCAACGGGAAGGGTAAGCCTGGCTTCAATGACTCCATTTTTACGGAGCCTCCGAATTGCAGCCTCGTTTGAGATCTATCCACATCAATGGCTTACCGGCGCTCATGACTCCGTGCACCCCCGTCTCCTGAATGCACCGCTCCACGTCACACAGGTACTGGATGTTCCCATTCGCAAACACGGGTATGTTGACAGCATTCCTAGGAACGGGGAGGAAAAGCTTCAGCACACTCGGCTCCCAGAGGGGTTTCTCCCGTCTCATTTGGCACGCTTACTCACCGGACGGCTTTGATGTGCTCCCAGGACGCCACTCCGGTTAACGGGCCTTTCTGCTCCTTAGTGCGGCCGTGTACCGTAAGCAGCTAAAAGCATAAACAAAGGGAAGAATAAGAGATGTCTCCCAGCAGAGGTGGTAGAGGTGTAGCGGACCCTCCGATCCATACACTAAGTGGCTCTGAGAACCCACCTGGCATCCGGCTTTCTCCAGTAACTTGGCGTATTCTACGGTTTTCTCAATTTCAGGAAAAACTCTGATTTTGCACGTGATGGGCACAGAGAGTTTCTCGTGGGCCAGCTGAACTGCGAATCAAAAAAGAAGAGGAATGAGTACTAAGGATGAGAAGGGGGGGGCTAAGAGGGGTATTGGGGGGCATTATTGAGTAAATACTTACCCATCTTCTTCAGAAGCTCCCACTCGTCCTGCAGAAAGGCTCCGTAGTGACCTTAATAGAAGCCAAGAATGAAATGGTTACAGAGCGGCAGAACTTTAAAGCAGTAAAAGGGGGGACTTCGGATCGCAGAGACTGATGGCGGGTCTCACATTAAATGATTTATTGATCGATGTCACTGGGCCGCCTGAGCGCCGTCGAGCAAGTCTGCGCCTACGTGCTGCAAGCACCTTTTTTTAATAAAGACCCCTGTTTTCACACAAACCCCACATTTTTGAGGAGTGCGCAGTTTTAGTAGGCGCGACAGTCACCCCTTACCCCTCTTTGCAATCATCTGGGGGCAGCCCAGGTTCAGATCAATGGCATCGCAATAATCCTGGGCCAGCAGCGCAGCCTGAACAAACACTTCCGGGTCATTTGCGCAGAACTGTAAAAAAAAAATAAGAACGCAGGTTAGTGTCACTAGACAAAAACAGATCTCCCCTACAGTGACAGGGGCAGATCGCAGCCCTTCTTTCTCCCCCACCCACAGTGACGGATGGCTGCCCTTCTCTCCCTTACTGTGACAGGGGCAGATGTCTGCCCTTCTTAGTCCCCCACCCACAGAGACAGATCGCTGCCTTTCTTTTTCCCCCACCCACAGTGACAGATCGCAGCACTTCTCTCCCCTACAGTGACAGGGGCAGATCGCAGCCCTTCTCTCCCCTACAGTGACAGGGGCAGATCGCAGCCCTTCTCTCCCCTACAGTGACAGGGGCAGATCGCAGCCCTTCTCTCCCCTACAGTGACGGGGCAGATCGCAGCCCTTCTCTCCCCTACAGTGACGGGGCAGATCGCAGCCCTTCTCTCCCCTACAGTGACGGGGCAGATCGTAGCCCTCTCTCCCCTACTGTGACAGGGGCAGATCGCAGCCCTTCTCTCCCCTACTGTGACAGGGGCAGATCGCAGCCCTTCTCTCCCCTTACTATGACAGGGGCAGATCGCAGCCCTTCTCTCCCCTACAGTGACAGGGGCAGATCGCAGCCCTTCTCTCCCCTACAGTGACGGGGCAGATCGTAGCCCTCTCTCCCCTACTGTGACAGGGGCAGATCGCAGCCCTTCTCTCCCCTACTGTGACAGGGGCAGATCGCAGCCCTTCTCTCCCCTTACTATGACAGGGGCAGATCGCAGCCCTTCTCTCCCCTACAGTGACAGGGGCAGATCGCAGCCCTTCTCTCCCCTACAGTGACGGGGCAGATCGTAGCCCTCTCTCCCCTACTGTGACAGGGGCAGATCGCAGCCCTTCTCTCCCCTTACTATGACAGGGGCAGATCGCAGCCCTTCTCTCCCCTACAGTGACAGGGGCAGATCGCAGCCCTTCTCTGTTCTCTCCCAGGTAACACCTCCCCCCGGTGATGCAGGCATCCTCTCACCTGAACGATGAGGGGCCGGTCCTCGGGGCACACCTCGGTGTACAGGTTCTCTTTACGGTAATTTACATCTCGCACAAAGACCTGGGCGTGCAGCATTGGGGTGTAGCAGAGCTGGGCCCCGTGCCTCCGGCTCAGCAGCCTCCAGGCCAGCTCACTCTGATCCACCATGGGAGCCAGCACTAGGCGAGCACCCCTCAGACCCTGCCGCCAGAACTCCATCCCCTGCAGCTTGGTCATGCTGCTGCCGGACACACGGACCCGAGCCTACATCACACGCACCGAATCCCGGCAACCGAGACAAACCTCATGCCCCTCAAGTGGGGGGAAAAAAAGCACACGAGATTCCCAATACAACCTGCGACTTCCGCCTGCGACAAGACGATTTCCGGTAGGTGCGCTCTTCACTTCACTCCCCACGAGTCACAGATTAACATTTCCCTGAACGCTGGAGCGTTTCGTGTCATTCCCTGGCCTGTGAGTCCTTTTTACTCTCCATTAAGAGAAATGTTTGGGGAAACCAAAAATCCTAACGTAAAATGTTACATTTTTTGTTTAACGAACCTTTTTTTTAAGAATATATCATTATCTAAAAAAAAAAAGTGTATTCCTAATTTGTGTCATTTTCCTCTTGTTTACTGGCTGACTCGTTTATCATTTTATTTATTTAAACAAAATGTAGCCTCCTTAAATAAGGGGGGGAAAATCTAGAATATTTAATAAACGTAATATTATATGGATTATTACCCTACTTATGTGACGTATTCTTTATTCACTAGAAAAATGAACGTATTAATGAAATCGCAGTAAATGTTTTTTTGTGTTTTAACCCCTTGGCTGCTAAGACATTTCCCACCCTGGTGCTAAGCTTATTTTCGGCATTTTGGTGCATCTCACGTTTAAACGCGTTTAGAAGTAAACTTCTTGGGAATAAACTATACAAACCATATATTGTATTTTTCAGCACACCCAGCAGATTCCAAATATTCCATTTTTATATGTGTATGTCTCATTAGGTTTGCAAAATAAAGCCAAAAATGGGAAAAAAGTGTAATTTTTCACTTCCGACTCAATAAAAACTAGTTTGTAATGTTATTTTTCTAAACTCTAATATCAAAAGCTGTGTTGCTAAATATTTGTTGTAGGTAACCGGTCTAAAATAAACAGAAATTGAGAACAGTAGACTGTGTTTTTCTAATATTTTATAGCTAAAAGTTAAATTTATTAGACTATCACGAAAGACATCTTTAAATTTAATGCATGGCTGGCGTCAATTAAACAGCTCTAGCTGCCCGGGATGTTAAAATATGCCAACAAAACTATATATTTTTAGAAACTACACCCCCAGCTGCAGCAAATGAGGTCTTATTTGTATTTGTATCACAAATCTGACTTGCACAACAAATAAGTGAATATCACACAAATAAAAATAAAAAATAAATAAAATTAAAAGCGACAAGTTCATTTATGTCTTGCGCACTCCAGTCTTGTGCTACGAATACATGCAGCCCCTCATTTGATGCGCCAAGGGGTGTAGTTTCTGAAAATATATACTTTATGTACCATAACTTAACTTTCCAGCTCTCAGGAGCTGTCTAAATGCAGGCATCACCCCTAAATGTTTTAAGACAATTTTTTTATTCTCAAATCTGCCATATCTGAAGTTAAAGTGGTCTAGACATCTGGGAAGTTAAATTAGGGTACATAAAGTACACATTTCAAGAAACTACACCCCTTGGAGCTTCAAATGAGGGGTTACATGTATTTCTAGGACAAAAGTTGAGTGCACAAATAATGATGGAATATGTCGCTTTGGCTAGAAAAAATGTTTTTTCTATCCATAGCGACATGTTCATTTGTGTCTTGCGCACTCCAGGTTTGTCCTAGAAACACACGCAGCCCCTCATTTGATGCGCCAAGGGGTGTAGTTTTTGCAAATATGTACTTTTTGTGCCATAATTTAACTTCTTACGTGAGCAGTAATGCCACGTCAAGGCTTCAACCCTAATTACTGACCATTCATACGCCTTTCATATCTCCATTCACTCGCAGAAGCACACACCATACTTTCCATACATTCACTCGCAGAAGCACACACCATTCTTTCCCCTTACAATCCCAAAGAAATGATGGTAAAGGGAGAAAAAAAACCACTTTTACAGCAAAAATAAGTTTTGCAGTAAAAATGCAAGGCGCTCCAGCGATGAGATGGTTACTCACGTACCGCACAGGCTAAATGGCTGATTTTAATAATATTTGCAGTTCATCAGGATTTCAAAAATTGCCTTCCTCTACCATTGGCTAAATTTAACCCTATGATCAAAGGGATCATGGGGTTAAAATTTAGTATCGGCCATTTTTAAAAAGGGAATGTGACTTTTTATAGCTATATGATCGCTGTGGTAACATTGGCTACCACAGTGATCATTTAGCTAGAATACTTAAACTTTTTTTTTAAGTTAAACTAGTTTATATTTAGATAATTTAATTTGGGGGTCTCTAGGCAATTTTGATCTTTATTTATCTGCCTTTAGAGACCCCCAAATCATTTTTTTTTTACTTTTTTTGTACATTTTTATTTTTTTAACTGAATATTTTTTACAATTGTTTTACAAGCTATATACCGTTGGAAAGGTGAGGCGATTACCATTCCAACGGTATATATGTTGGGGGTCTGTAGCTGCTTACATGCCTGAGATACAGGCATCTGAGCAGCATGCCCCCATACCTCTTTAACTGACAATTGTCAGTTTTCAATAAAGTTGCGCGGTGACGTCATCGCGTCCTTACGCGTGACGTCACCGGCCGGATCGGGTGGTCCCAGTGATGCCCTTCAATATGAGGAGCAGATCGCCGGGGTAGGTGGTGATGGGGGTCCACAGACCTCCATCAAGGTAAGATAGTGCTAGCGACGGCATGGTGCCGTCATTAGCACCTGACTGGGACTGCTAGCGACGGCACCATGCCGTCGTTAGCAGTCAAGGGGTTAAAAAAAATTCATTTTTTGGAAAAAAAGGTCCGCGGTCTAAATTTTTGGAGATTTTCTTCAAAATCGGTTCTCCCAGGTAGCGTCCAAAGCAAGCCCCCAATACCACTCCTTTTAACTGGGATGTTAATTGGGTGATGTATGTGTAAGGAAACCACATTTTTCATAAAATAATTTGCTGTGGAATTTAAAAAAATGATAACTTTACATGAACAGACCTGGTGTGGGGCGGATGAGACCAGATGATCGGCTTTGAATGGGTTAACTCATGGCTATGACATCCTTTCCAAATGTCCCTGTTTACAAATACAGCCCCAATTTAGATCCCAAATCCCCGTACCCCTCTTTCTTCCCCTGTGTTTCTCTCTCCTTCCCCTGTGTTCCACTGTATTCCCCTGATGCCCTTCTCTCCTCCCATGTGTCACTTTTTTCCTCCCCTGATGCCCCTCTTTTCTAGGAGGTCAGAATCCTTGCTGGGTATGAGGGCATCGCAGGGTTCTATAGACCTAAAAGCCCCAATAATGTTTATAAAAAGTTAAAAATCTTAAGTTAAATCCAAAATACGTGCCCCCCCCCAGCACCAAGAAAAATCCGGACAGGCAACGATTTAAACTTTTTATTTTTAACAACGAGAACGCGACTTTCACAATTCTATCTGCGAAGCAGCAATATTTACGAAGAGGCAGGGAAAGAATGTATGAAAGAAAAACCCATAAAATATATCGCTACGTTAAACCCGTTCCGCTGCTGTCAACAGAGAGGGGGTCGGTGGCAGACGCCGGTACTACGAGGTCATAGGAGAACACCGCGTGTGGCATTACTGACCGGCGACGAGTGACCACAACCAGTGACGAAGACCAGTAACCGGACACAAAGTGAACTCATCTCACCCTCTCTGTGTCATAAGTGCAGCAGAAACTATGTTTCCTTCACGGAAACTCCGGTACGGATACACTTGCAGCAGATACAAGTGTCCAGGCCACTCTCCCAATTAGAAGATGCAACATCTTCCTTATCTTCAGCTCCAGACATAAATGATCCATTGCACAGGAACGTCTTCATCTTGGTAGCCAACGTGGTTGGTCTACAAGGTCCATGGTATGATGGGTCCAACGCCAGCTTCGTAAGTTGATTGCCACCCTTGTGGCTTTTGAAGGTAGGAGGCATTAAATACATATTGAGTGGTCACGTTGGTGCCCACTCTCTATTTCATACAGCATATCACTCAGAAGCGAGTTATGTAGTGGTTACAAGAGAGAAACTGTCAATGTTCTTCCATCGACAAAACCATGGACTTCACGGGAAGTCCACGGCGGTTTCCAGTTAATACAACAGGCGAAGCAGGTTTTCGTGTTTGTCATTTGAGATACCAACTGAGAGATAAACTTGGAATTGGAAGAATATCCCGGAAACGTTAAGGAAAAAGACATTGAAGACGCGTCCCTAAGCAGACAAGGTATATGCCTTGAGTTGAGAGCCGGTAAGCTCGTGATATCGGATGATGCCCGTCCTGATTAGGAGAGTGACCCTAATGAGATATTTTTCAATTACAAATAAAAACTACAATAAATACTTAACATTCAGATAATAAAAATAATAATAAAAAAAAAAATTACAAAATAAAAACCCTACACCAAAGATAGCGGATCGACGCTGGCCTCTGAGTACAGCGGGCCGCGTCCGGGAAACCTGCCGAATTCGTCAAAGGCGTCTTGGCACCTCGGAAGGCAGGTCTCGCTGGCCTCTATCGGTGGTTGCGCTTTAAGTGCTAAAAGTCTTGGCTTTGGAATACTGATAATTACCAACATGCTACAAAATTAAGCCTACTTGAATTTCCTTAGTAGGAATCGTGGAATCGTGTGCGGTGCTTGGTGCAACATTGAGCAAGACTTAGGGGTTTAGGGGTGCAATTAGTCCTTTCAAGGAAGGTCTTCTCCGGAGGGTTTTTGGTGGGAATGGTGCCCTGATCTACATGCTTGTTGGAATGTGTAACTCGATTCATATCCAGCGCACAATGAGACCAAGCCGGCTTCACTGCATACTGTATATGGTAAGAATTGACGGCGTGTCTCTAGCCCTCCCGGACGCTGCTACGAGGCTCGGCTAACGTGCTGTAAATGATGCCGGTTATTTTGTCGACCCCGGAGTCTTGCAAGAACGTGCGATGATCCCCTTCTACGACGTGAACGGACACCTTTCCGTCACAGACCTGTTAAAAAGAAATAATATTCTTTTGAAATCCCCAAATCTTTGCCTAATATATTGTTACAGTATAATGTATAGTATACACGCTACAATTCCTGGCCTTGGGGGTGATAGATCCAGGGGTCTCCCCCATTATAGGAGGGGGGGTAGCGTGTGTCAGCGTGTTCAGAGCTAATTTCCAGCAGTCACTCCTGGCATAAAGCACTTTTTTTTTTTGGGACAGCCTGGTAAGGGTTGCCGTTGTAGGACATCAATGTCTATCCTTGCCAGCCCACCTAGAGATTCCCGTTTGTTCTTTAGCATGTCTCGCATCTCACGTGGGGAGCCTAAATCCTGCGCGACGCCGTTGGAATATTAGTAGGTACTAACCTCTGACAGCTTGTAGTCTGCGCCGAGTCCTTTGCCGTATTCGTTCCGTGTCTCTGCCCGGAGCAGCGTGATGTTCCCGTGGTACTTGTCGACGGGGACGTACTTATCAGCGGCCTTTAGCTTGTAGTAAAAAGAAGAGGCGGCAAATTGAAGAGCCTCGTCGTCGATGTTCTTGTGACTGTTTTTAATCAGCTCCACGGCCGCGTTGACTCTGGCTTCCAGGTCCTTCTGGGGAAGCAGAGCTTCCAAGATCTGCCAACAACAGACAATTCTCATTTTAATGAACGGCGTGCGCGGACAGACGGGGCGGGAAAAGCCGAGGCGGCAGAGGGAATGTTACCTTATTATACTCCATGCCGGTAAACTGCTGGATGAACGCACATAGTGCTTCGGTTTCAGCCTCGGCCTCACTCCCCGGAGTTAATTTGGCACGGTAACTCTGGAAATGGAAGCAGAGCCTTAGAAGACGGGACACAAAGTATGGAAGCCATCAAAGAAAACAAATGACATCTGGTCTTAGAGATGTTCTAAAACTGCTACAATCACCACGGAAACCTACAGAAAGTTCCTGCTGATTAGTCAAGACTGATACAAGTCAAGCAAGCCTCACGGAGAGTAGTTGGGGTGTTATATACATTATACCTGAGTGTACGCCGCTACGTACGAGTGAGACCCATCAAACAGGAACAGGCTGTCCGGAGCCTGGGAGCCGTCCCGCTGAGCTTGCAGCTGCGAGCACATTTCGAAGGCCACGCACGCTCCAAACGAGTAACCCGCGATCCAGTAGGGCCCTTCGGACTGCACCTGCTTTATGCACTGGTTGTAGTAAGATGCCAGACTCTGAATGCTGTCCAGAGGGGCAGCTGCGAGGAAAACAAAGGCGAAAATCATCAGTCTGTCTCCATTCTCCACGGCACGTGTCGTAAAGATAGAGAATCCGCCGTCAAGTTGGATAAACCCGCAGCTGGTTGATTTTGGCGGAAGCTGTGGTTTGAACACCAACGTTTATGTTCCTGAAGCCATTTCAGTCTTCTTCTTCCCAATTACTCCCAAACCCGTTACATTTTGAGGCCACCCTTACCTTTAGTGCACTGCAGACCATAGCAAGGTATGTTGAGTTTGGACGCCAAGGCCTGAAACGCCGCTGTAGACCCTTCTATAGGGTGAACCAGGAAGAGCGGCCGTTCGCTGCCTTCAACGTCATTAAGCTTGCTTATGGTGGAAGCGTTGGGGTTCACCAAAAGGTTATCGAGATCCAGGATGCTGAGTTCTGACTGCGCCGACGTCTTCTGCGAGGGCTTTGATTCTGCAGGACAAGCGAAGATAGGGTTACCATTACTAAACCTTTCCAGAAGAAAAATTATAGTCATAATACATTATTTTTTCTTACGGATAACAGCATTTTTTCTTTTGAAACGCTGAAACAAGTTACATAAAAAATTCTGATACAAAAAGAAAGAACCTGATAATTAACCAGAGATCTAGAAACCGATGTCACTTAATAGTTTAAGTAAAGCATAAAAAAAAAACCAATAACATTTAAGCATTCTTTTTCTCTGCCTCTATAGCAATAGGGCATTGCTACCAATCAGTGCCCATCTGTGTGGGTCATGTGATGATAGGCTAGAACGCAGCAGAAGTTCAGACTTCCTTCTCTGGAGATACCTTCAGTGGTTGAAGACTTGGTGGAGAGCTCCCTCAGCTTGTTGATAGTCAGCTGTCTGACGTCCCTCATCGCCATCACAATATCGTAATCTCTCTCTAGCGTCTGCCGCACCTCTACGCCCATCAACGAGTCCAAGCCGAGGTCGGCCAAGCTGGTCTCTGGATTCAAGCTGCCCACATCTCGTACGCCTGGTAGGACCATGATCAGAAACATAGACGATACATAACAATCCGTTATTCACAGCCTGTCCAACCAAATAACCACAATAGTTTTGAAGCCATACATAAACTTCCTAGACTTTATTTCTCATTTGGAACATAGTGCTGACCTGAAATAAATTGCTGGGGATATAGCGAGGGTTAATATGGTTATGCGTTAAAGGACTACTTTGTAGCAGCAGTGGAACGTTGAAGCTAAACTGATCCAAACCACTTAAGAAATAGTAAACGGGATAAAGATAACTTCATAAAATTCGCACCTAGAATGTGAGCCACGGCTTCCACCAAATCCTGCTGCCCCGCTCCTTTGGTTTTTACGGAGATGGTTTTTTCGGCCAGGACGAAACTGGACATGACGGGGTGCGGCTGGTTCAGGAACTGGTCCAGGACCTCCAGACACGAACTGATTCTCTGAGGTAAGGTCCCACCGATGACGGTGTCGTTACTGCCCATGGTTTCCAGGACTACCCCGACGTCTCCAATGGCTCCCCATTGCACAGCCAACCCTGAGGAGCAAAAACAAAAGAGAGGGGCGACCGCGTTAACTCTCTGTTCTGGGCTAAAAACTAAATAAATTACCCACTAATTGAATTCACTTTGGCTCTGAGATTCTCTCAGGATAGAAAAGGTTGATAATCAAGGTCTGGCAATGTTTCCTTTTATATCATCTGGCATACAGAGGGTTAATACACTAGTGCCACCCCTTTTATCTGTTTATACCCCTGTCAACTGCCCTCCACAACTCATGTCTAGGAGATAAATAGTAAGTCTCTTAGTATGCTGCTCTTTATGGTTCCTCCTCCTTTGATGTCTCGTCTCTTCCTCTCCCCAGACATCTCGTTCGCATTCCCGTCCTAGTCCTTCCACTGTAACAATGTTTCCCTTTTATGCGTGTTGACCTGGGATTGGAAAGGTTAATTCCCCAGCCAGAGTCCCATTCATCGTCGCTGTAACAATGTATCCTTTGATAATTGGGCGGTTGGGGGAGACGGGGTCGATCCCCCTCCGGAGCCACATTCCCTCGCTGGCGGCCCCCACTGGAAACAATGTATCCCTTGATACCAGGTGCCAATCATACAGACGGAGTCTAAGCCAAGCTGTGGGAACCAGGGCTGACTGGCAATCGAGTTGACCTTAGTATACACACAACTCGCACCATGAAAGTCAACTGAGCGGAGGTGGCCTCAGCTACCCTACTGAGCTTGACCTTCAGCGAATAGACTCTAGAAGGAGTTTATGATGCTCTGGAACTCAAAGACCATGTGGGCAACTCCAGCTGGTTACAGACTACAACTCCAGCCATCCAAATGTGCCCAACGGGACCTTCCCACTGGTCTACTTCTACCCCGGACTGGTTCCCACCATGCAAGGCAACCTTCTGGAGGCGCCTGGGAAATCTAGAGACATCGGTGTCTCTGTGTACGGATTCACGTCTCGAGGAGAGGCTGAGAAAAAAAACGACATTTCCCTTATATGATAAATCATGAGAAATTTCACATAAAGCTCTCTCAGAGAAGCGTCTTCTCTGTGCCGGGCAAACACGCTCTCACCACTAGATGGCAGTGTGGTTTAACCTCTGCGCATGGGCACAAACATTGCCGCTATCCAGACAGTCCGTCATTAATAAAATTATTATTGTTTTACAAAGCTCCATTTTACTAAAATCTATCAGGATTGCATTAAAAGACATTAAAATGACGTTAGAGGGAACCCCTACGTAATCTTTTTCTACCCGTAACACATAACCGCGTTATTTTATCACCTGGGAGACCCTCCTGACGCCGCTTCTCACAGATACGCTCCATGGTAGAATTGGCAAACCCGTAATTACTCTGACCGGCGTTGCCTCTGCCGCAGCTCACGGAGGAGAACGCCACGAAATGATCCAGCTCGGGGCAATTTTCACGACTGACCCTAAAAAAAAAAAAAAAGCATAAAAAAAAAGTCAGTATCATCGCATAACAAAGAAATGTTAAATTATAAAAAAGGTTACAGGTCACGTTAAGTTGTTCTACATTCGGAATACCATTTTTATCTTTTTTTACCCCATAAAAATGTATGCACTTACCTGTCGAGATGGAGGGTACCGTTGTACTTTGGTTTATTCACTTCTTGAAAAAGTTTTGTGGATAAGTTCTCGATCATTGCGTCTTTTAGGACCTGATGAGAAAAATGTGGAATTTATAAACGTTGCCTATTTTTCAATATTTATCTTAAATACCATAAAATATAGAATGGTATATATCCGTTATTGCGTCTGCATCGAGGTCTCTCCCTTATTTAGGGAACATCTCCAGAGCTTGACCACTCACCATGGCTAGATTGAAGATACCGCCGACCGCTCCAAGCCGAGAAGCTTCTTCAATTAACTGCCGAGTCCCTTCTTCCGATCCTACATCTTTTGTAGAAACAATGACCTCTATTCCGGATTCTCTCCAGCTCTGGATTTGTTTTGCTTGGTAACCTGTCCAAGAAAAGTAAAGATTAAAAAGGTATAGGTCAAGTTGGAGAACTACAAGTTCACCAAAAATTAGGTTCCTCTAATGTATATTCATCCCGCTTACCATTTCTTATCCCAGAACGAGAGGTTAGGACCAACTTTTGAGCTCCTCTTTCAATCAGCCATTGAGCCAACTCCAAACCAAATCCTCCGAGACCCCCTGTAATGACATAAGACTTTGCCGCGGGGAATGAGGTCCGAGGAATGACGGGAAGAAGGGCATCTGCTTCGCCGAGGGAGTCGCTCTCCTCATCGCGGACCTTCAATGGAATAAATCAAACTTAGATTAAATCCGTTTGATACTTCATCTTCATACTCTATCGTATATTGATGGCTATAGGGGCTCATGCATGAGTTACCCAAAGTAATAAGGTAGACCACATGAGACTTGCCCTTAATCACCTTATAGATACGGAGACGGTAAAAAAACCTCCATGGCCGTACCTTTATAAGCACTTTTCCGATGTGTTTTCCCTGAGCCATGAATCTGAATGCTGGCTCCACTTCTTCGCGAGTAAAGATTGTATTTTTTAGTGGTCTGACCACTCCATCTCGAATCCCGCTCTTTAGGAGCTCAGACACTTCTTCCCATTCCTTGTTCCCTTCTTCAAAGAGGGCGTCCAGCAGAATTCCGTGGAACGCCACGTTCTTCAGGAAGAGAGCCATACCTAGAGCAACAAGACCCTTGTCTTAAAATAGCTGTAAAATAATCTTGTTTCATTTTTCTGCACATCTACAATTTCATAGCCTTCATTTCTTTGAGGTTTTGGGCTTTTAAAGAGCTTTTATCTGTTAATCAAAATTAAAAAGTCGATATCTTTCACTAAATGCTATCAAACAGTAGCATCTGAAAGCGAAAAACTTTTTTAATGGCGGCATCCCATAAAAAGTTACGTCTAAGGTCCGCAAGGGAGGTAAAAACGTTCAAATTACTCAGAATGTTTCAAATAAATGCGTCTTTAGATTTACCCAGAGGGGTGTTGTTGGACAGATCATATTTTCCAATTTCGAGGAAGCGTCCGTGACGAGCGAGGCATCGAAGGCTGGCCTGCAGCTTCTCCTCGGCCAGTGAGTTTAAGATCAAATCGACCCCTTTTGGTAAAAGAATAGAATTTCACATTATGCGCCGCTGGTAACGCCAGCTCTGAAAGCGTTAAAACGAAAAAAAAACCACGCACTTACCTTTCCCTTGAGTAACACTAAGTACGTGCTGTTCGAACGTTGTATTTCTCGAGTTGGCGAAGCAGCTGGCGTCCAGTTGCGGGAATCTGCTTTGAAGGTATTCCTGTTTTTCAGACGATCCTACAGATAAGGGAGGTGACGCTTAGGCTGAAGAACGGGCTAAAGTTAGCGTTTTTAGGACAACCCACCCGTTACTTACCAACAGTGGTGAACACGCGGCAGCCCATGTTCAGAGCTATGGCTATGGCAGCCTGGCCGACCCCTCCGGAACCCGAGTGGATAAGGACGCTCTCCCCCTTCCTTAAACGCCCTCGCACAACCATGGCGTAATAGGCGGTGGCGTAGACCACCGGGACTGTCGCTGCCTCTGCTAGAGACCTGTAAAGTAAGGACTGTGAGATGCCACCTGCACCTGTTTAAAATGTTTGGACGCCGTGTTCTTGAAAATGCGAGACTTTAAATTTCCATAACAAACATATATTTTGTTTGTATAAATAATCAAATATGTTTTTTCAGTCAAAACGTACTTTAGTCTTTAAACATGCAGAATTTGTTTTCCCATTTTATTTCCCAAAATATACATTATATGGAAGCTTTTAAACTTTTACATAAATGAAAAAACCACAGAGGGAATTACCAGCTCTCCGGGACATCCCAAAGGAAACGTATATCGGCGTCCACTGCCGTGGCCAGACCTTTAGCCGGCAGCAGCCCCATCACCCTTCTGCCGGCAGGGTCACGACCCGAAAACTCCATTCCCAGCATGCATTGCTGCAGTGCAAGATCGCCTAGAAAAAAAATTTAAGAAATTACCATTTAAAGCTTGGTCACATAGGCTTTTGGGACATCAGAGGTCGCTTATTGAGATGGAATGTTTCCACCTGAAGAAGAACCTTCCAAGGTTCCGAAAGCTCAGGTAGCTCCGCTTCTTTTTCTATGTAGGCCCACTACAAATCACCTTCCTCTAAATAACTCCATCTTACCGGGAATAGCGTCAGGGGGCAGTTTCCCAGTTGCCAGCATAATGTCCCGGAAGTTGAGCGACGCGTAGTAGACTTTGCAGAGTTGAACGTTGGGGTTTGTAGTCTGGAAATGCCGAAGGGGTGAAGCTATCCACCGAAGGCTAGAGAGGTCCCCTCGCGTCAGGACATTGACGAACGCGTAGGGGGTGTCCACCTGAGATTGTTCTTTGGAAAAATAACACAGAATAATTACTACTGCTGCTCCTGAAACCATTACAGTTCCTTTATCTCCACGATAACCCTTTACACCTTGAAGCTCACTCACCTTTTTCGAATGGAACATGGCGGTAAGACCCCCACTCTCCGTTGCGGCACACGTTCATCACCAGGTCTCTCCGTATCAGCTTTTGCATCTCGTTTTCAGGAAGGGCATTAGTTGGGGCATTTGCTTTCACATCTAAACTAAACAGGCACCTGAGAAAATCACAAAACACACGCAATGACGTCACCAACAACCTTCCGTTCCTCCATTGTAACCAAAAAGCTTCCGCTGTCTATGAAGGTCTTCGTAGTTGGAATTCTTTTTGGATGGAGTCTATACTTCTTATCGCTATATACATAACTGTTTATATTGCGGTACCTAATCCGGTGTCCTCCGGGTTCCTGGCGCAGACAGTTCACCATCCCTACGATGCCACAGTTGCCCTGGTTAAGGGCAGTGAGCCAAATAGGTTTTTCTTCTGAATCTGCCATAACTTCCTGTAAAAGAAGATGGATAATGTGAATTGCTTTCTTTTTTAGCAAATGTATAGTTCAAGGGGACTAGTCGTTTCCTACCAACATAGCCAAAAAAATGCCACAAATCTTACATTAATCAGTGGCATAAAAATGGTTTATATGGGTTTTCTTAATGGTTCTACACTTTTACATCAGATGCTTGGGGTAACTGGGCCATTGTAGTGTTGGAAATGACTTTACCTTCAATGATTCCACCCAAGGACAGTCCATGTCTTCTACAGACAGGAAGACTGGTTTCTTCTCCGGGATGCGTCGCCGGCACAGGAAAATGACCGAACTATAGAAGGACTTCTTCATGGCGACCAGATCCAGGGAGGCGCCGTCAAACACCTCCTGCCACTCTGCCTGTTATGGAAAGGTTATTATGTGTAATTACTGGGTTACAAATACATTCTGTTGTTGGGTATGTCGGTAAAATTATCTCTCGTGGGATGGTTAGCATCCCAAGCGCTTAACAGATGACGCTTATACCCTCGAGACTGGGCAAGATTGGACAGATGAAAGCGGCTGCTTAGGTTGGCTTTATGGATGGACAATGCTGACTACCGACAAATGTGATTGTTCATGGTAAAGGTAAACAGTTTTGTCCTATAGAATGATTGGTGGCACTACTGACATAGGAGAACTTGTCTCGTGACTTAAGAAGGTGATTACGGCATACCTGAGAGAGAAGGCCATCTTTCTGGTGGACGTTCTGAGTTCTCAAGAAAGCCATGGTCTCCCCAATCGTATCTCCCTTGAGGAGCGTGTGCAAGAGAACAAATCCTCCTTCCTTCACGGTGGACGCCATGTTGGGGAGTACTTGTGTTGGATTTTTGAGAAGGTGGGCAGCGCAGTTACAGACCAATAGGTCGGCGTTGGCTAAATTACCAGGGGCAGATCCCGTCGGGTCCCATGGCTCAATGGAACCACCAAAGTCTTTCAGATTATTCTCGATATCGGAGAGGAACTCTATGGTGGGATCCGTGGCAATGTAGTCCAACTGCAGCATTGGCTGCGTATTTAATATGCTCAGGACGTACGATGACAAGTGTCCGTTTCCAGCCAGAGCCTGAATGGAGAGAGAAAAAGAAGGCATTGGAACCATAAAGTGGCTTCAGGAAGATAGTTAAGAAAGGGACGTAAGTAACCCTTAGCTCTCCATCGATCGCTCCCATAATCCACCAGTTTACCAACATTTTGGAGACCTGTGGCTGTTCTACCCCAAAGTACTGAACAGCATCACTGCCCATACCCACCTCCACAACCTTCATTCTGTGTGTGTTGCTGTTCTCCAGAACGGTATCCAGACAGGCTTTCAAATCGGGAGACGCGAGAAGCCCGTTTAGAAGAGGATCCTCTCTGAACTGCTCGTTCTCCTTCACCAAAGTGACTTCCAGCTCAGACTGAAGGTTTCCATTTAATTCCAGGTTGCAAATCTCCGTGAGGACATGAAGAAGACCCTTGCCGAGACCAGCGGCCTCTGGGTCTTTTTTCGGCTCCGTACCTTTGTTCTGGACACCAGGAATTTCAAGTTTCAACCCGTGTTGGGCAACTTTAGATGCTAGTTCTCTGATTTTACCTGCAAGATATAATTAGAAAGCTCATTGAAAGCCACTGAAGTTGATACTATGTATTCACCTAGTAATTGTGCTTTAGCGCTGCATACTGGGGTGGTACCTGTGCATTGTTCTAGAAGGGAACGGAGGAAGGAGTTCTCGCGAAGGCTTCCCTCTTCGAAGTAAGGTATGAATTTAAACTTCTCCAGAATTGGCGGCGTTTGCTGCTGCTGGCGTCTTGGGGCGATGGTTGCATGCAACCCCGATATCTGAACACCTCCAGAAACAATTCTCTCCAGACAGTTGTTAATAGTCACGCGGGTCGCTGGAAAGATAAAAACATTGGAAGACGTGATTGGAAAAGCATGGAATCCGACACGCAGGCCGCAAGATATAACGAGGTTCGCAAGGCAAATTGGCCACCTGCTTCAAAGGAAGTACAACATGGACTTAAAGATCTTAACCAGGGCAGCAGGTATCCGGATTTTACCTTTTGAATTGTCCGAGTGCGCGTGGACATAATCCTCGTGAGTTTTCGGGTCGATATAGACAGAAGAAATTCTGGTGGGGAGTCGGAGGCTGCGTCCTTTTAATCCCAAAACCATCATTTGCAGCATGGTATCCAGGAAGGTGACCCAGTTTCCCGTCCACAAAAGCTTCCCTTTGTCTCCTAGACAAAATAATGTACTGATTAACATAACATTATTTACAAAAAAAAAATCAATTAATAAAAGAAATGCCCCGTGTTCAACGCCGGGGTTTAGCTCGAGGAGCCCGGACCAGACAAGGAAGGACAAGTAGGAAAACTCGTCAACGTCCGCATGGAGGACCAAAAAAACTGATGAAAGGAGGACTCCGAGACGGTTCTGCTGGGGCTTGTTCTCCAGAGCCGAGCCAGGCATAGGGCTTGAACCCATTTAACCATAGAAGGGTTTTCTATCTTACTAAAAACCTAGAGAAAAACCTAAAGAAACCTTCGACGTCTTCACACTTTGTCCAGATAGTGTCCACCGACAGCTGCCAACGTGATGTCCACCCTGCCATCTTCCCCTCCTGGTAACCTACCTCTGCTGTTGGACTCAATAATGCCCTGGAAAGTAGGCCCGTAGTCATAGCCGCGCAGCCTGAGCTCTTTGTAAATATCTTTATCGCTCAGAGGGAAGTCGGACGTCACGTCGTAGTTCTCGTTCTGATGGCTGGTTAGCTGATTCTGGAAATCGCTTAAGGTGTTTTCTTCCATGATAGAAATCTTGCCTGGAGATTGTAAAGCGCGTGAGTAAATTCTCTCATATTCTTTCCATAAAACAGTCTTTTCTACAGATATCGAGTTTTTTTTTATTTTTTTCTTACCGCCGGCTGTCAGGTTTCCATTTTCTGAAACCTCAAACCGTTTGGAAGAGGGCATGAGACGGACCTCCAGCTGGACAGAACCTGTGGAAGAATCACACGTAATGGGGCAACTTGTTGAGGTTTCTATTCATTTCTAGAGAATATGATAAAGATAATTGTACATTTAGAATATTTCATATCATTTTAGTATTTATGCAGAATAGATTCCTGCTTTATCGGGAACTATCTCATTCTGTATGGTTTTTCTTCTGTAGGAAAGGTGGATCCATCTAAGAACTCCTAGGAATGTCGGTGGGATTTACCCAAAGAATGGATTGAGTCGCTTTCTTAATTCTTACCTGTTTTTGGAAGGATCGTAGCTCTGTGGATTGTAACATCTTCAAATAAGACAGGAGTCTGCTCCATAGGAACCCCCAACGACCGTGATAGCGTCTTCCACGCCAACACCAGATATCCGGTAGCCGGGTACAGAACTCGTCCATCAATACAATGTCCGCTCATGTAAGTATCGGGAGAGTCAGGATTCATATCTGTCAAGAAATGGGAAGAGTGGACATTGAGGTTTTTTTTTATCAGTACAATTGATTGAGCATTTGGCCGGAATTTAATAAAACTCAGGCATTTCAGACTCACCGGTCCGCAGTTACATGACTCGTTAAATTAGATAACGGCTGTTCAGTCTATTGATTTTAATACGATTTAATGATTTATTTACCAATATTGTAAATAGTAGCCGAGGTAGATCCCTCTGAACCAGCAGAGAAATCGTCGGGTTTGGGAACATCCCAAGTTTGGCTGTGATCCCATTGGATGAGAGGAGAGATGAGGGGTGTCCCTGCCGGTACCGGAAACTCAACGGCTGGGAATATATTGTTACACTGAACATTAATTCTGTGGGACAAAAGGGGCAAGAATAAGTTAGAGCCATCAAAAAATGATCCAATTCAAAAGAGATGGGTAATTATTATATCCGTGTTTTTGTCGATTTTTTTTTTTTTTTTTCTTGCAGTTTTCTTACCCATTGACATAGATTTTTCCAATGTTTGTAAGGAAAAACTCAAGATTGTTAGGGTGTCCTTTCTTCATAAGCGGGAGAATAGTATTGGTCGGCTTTAAACTCCTTCTTAAAATTGCCTGTTGAAAGAAAGAATACGAAGGGCACAAATTAAAATCCCAAACTTGTATAATATTCCCCAGCGTTGTCATTTTAAGAATAAGGAAGTTCGACTCGAAGTGTTAAAATACCCGAAAATATTAGAAAATCTATAATTTAAGATGAAATAATATGGCTGGGTATTTTTAATGGTTTTTGTATTATCTTTTTAAACAATAGTTCAATTATTGGTGCCATTTGGCTTTCATTGGTATATAACTTCTTGTTGTTCTTGGAATAGAAGTTTTTTTGATGAAGAAACTTATTATTGACCAATTAATTTAGTGGCGACACAGGAGGAGGACCCCTGGATCCGTCACAGCATTGAAATGCCTACAATTCAGGTACAACGGGAAAAAAAAATAATGTGCAACTGGTGGAGCGGAGACTCTTAAAGGGACAACTTTGTCCCTTTACATGGGAGATATACGCTACACGACCTCATACTCAAAGTTATAATTAACATTGTGTAAGAAGAACGGCGCTGTACCTGTATTTACAGAGTACGAACCTGAAGAAGAGCGTGGGGGGCGATCTCTACCACCACTGCGTTTTCCGGGGTGAAGCGCAACCCTTCTTGGAACAGCACCGGGCTCACTAAATTATTGACGTGATACTCGGCCGAAGAGAGCTGAGCCAGGTCGCTCTGCCATTGAGACTCGGGAATGGACGTGCTGATCCAACGGGACGAACGCCGCTTTGGGGTGGTGATAACCTAAAGAGATGGATTCATGCGTATTAGCCCACGTCATGTAAACATATACATTTCCATTTGTGATAGTATTGAATGAAACCTCGATAGACAACGGAGAAAAAACAAAACGATTTTGGGAGCAAGAAATTGGGACATTTTTTTTTAACGGATACTTACTTTTTTCAGGGCACTCAGAAGGGAAGGAGCAATCGACTCCATGTAATACGAGTGGAACGCAACGCCGGCGCTTTGTACCTCCTTGGCAAACACCCCGTCCTCTTTCAGTTTTGCGACAAAGTCGCGGACTGAGTCCTATGACATCGGAGACAGATGTGACATCATCAGCTTCGTACCGCACAGTAACAAATATTACGTCTATTTTTAAATTATAAATATATTGAACCCAAACCTTCTCCGCGTAGACCCCAAAAAACAACCTATCATAGCAGTTCTTCTTATAAAACTTGTGAGTCTTACTTATATGTAGATAAATAATTAGCATGTCATTGTGTATCTTCCCTGTGTCCGTAGGTACAATTGATATGGTATAACATAGTAACAGAGAATGGCGACTGTGTGTCGGGGACAGCTTGTTGGTGATTTAAAGTCTCATGAGGTCTCACCTTGGGGCCTGATATGGTCACAGTGTCCTCGGAGTTATGGCAGGCGGGCACTACCCCCTCAGGGCATTGCATTTTGCATTCCTCCCAGGTCAGCCCTGCCGAGAAAAACACAACAACAATGCGATGATTGTTTATCTTTCACCCATATGAGAGGGAGTTATTTATCACTAGGACCCTTAATTGAGATCTTCTGTCCCACCAAGGGAAAGGACCCATGGAAAATGTACGGGATTCATCGGTTATTGGTTTTTAATGCATATCCCCATTAGCCAGGTAGATTTGGATAAGAAGGTTGAGACGAGTAAAATGACTTGGTTCCGTCTAAGACTATACATGTTACACGGTAAACATACCGACGGCAGCCATTCCACCCGGAGGAAGCTTGGCTTCTTTGATACATCGACCCCTCCAATAAGCAGCCAGGATCGCCTCGCCGTGGGTCAGGGAGCTATCTGCGTATCCGCAGGCTAACTCTCCCACCGAGTGGCCAATGATCCCGTCAGGCTCCAGTTTCATGGATTTGAGCAAATCAATCTGAGCGATCTGGAAACGAAAAAAAAAATAGATATTCTAATCCACGAGTCATGGTATTTCCCATGGATCACGCCACCGGATCACGCCATCTTGAGAAAGAAGTGGAGGTAGATTCCATGATGGCCCCATCCAGTCCAAATACAATACACTTTTTTGTGTGTGAGAGTATGGCCGAGCACCCGTAGAATCTCTGCGTACCATGACCTGTGATGTAAATCCAGAATGGGGTTTTCCAAGATGTGGACCTACATGGATCCTCTATATCCTACCTGGATGGCAGCAAGCCCTACAAAAGAGTTGACGGTGTCCTCGAAGGTGCTGTCGTCTGCGTTCAGCAGGAGCTCCGACACTTTCAGCCCTGTTCCTTTGAGCGCCTCGTCAGAACGCAGGATGGATTCTCGGAATGCGTCCAAGTTCATCAGGCTGTGTCCCATCCCTTTCCATTGACTTCCCATCCCTGCAAAGGGTTCAAGATGGCACCAATTGCTTTGATCCACACCAAAGCTGGATAATAACTCAATTATTAGAAAAACCGATGGTGAACTATTTAATTTACCTGAACAAATATACCAGATTGGTCTCCCGGAAGCTTGAGCCTGTTGGACCTCCTTGATGTCATTCTCGGTTCCGACAATAGTATAACCCCGATACGGCATGGACGACGGAGGAATCCCCGATATATCATTCAACAAGTGTACGAAGGGGTCGTCCACGGCGAGCTGCTTGCTCTGCTCCACAAGGGTCTCCGCTGCTTCTTGCGTCCTTCCGCAGACTTGCACCAATCTGGGAAGAGCCATGGACGCCTGGCCGGAGGACTTCTTCTCGTTGCGCTTAAGTATGACGTGCACGTTTGAGCCACCGAAACCGAAGGAGTTGATTCCGACGATGCCGCCTCTTACGGGGATGGGTTCGTTCACCACTCGGATCCGGCCATCGTGCAGAGCGGGGATGTCGGGGTTTGGGTTTTTGTAGTGGAGATTCGGAGCCCAAACTCCGTGCTCCAGGGACAGAATTACCTATGGTGTAGGGGAAAAAAAGCAAAGAAAGACATATATTAGGTTCCATATAATTCTGCTTACTAAATATAAAAATAAATGTTTTTAAATATAGTAATACTTAATTCTAGAGGATTATTTTTACTGTTTATCGCTGTTGAGAACAACAGAAATAATGAAGTCCAAATATTAACGGGATATTGGTTGTTAATTAATTTGGAGGTACTACCTTGGCCAACGCAGCGAGACCTGAAGCCGGTTCTGGGTGGCCCATGTTAGATTTGGTGGATCCTAATAATAAAGGTTCCCGGTCCGAGTTGCAAAAAACATTGGCAATTCCGTTGACCTCCTGCGGATCTCCGACCTGCATAGGGAAAAAAAAATATTCCTTATTATCCCCCTACCAAAATCCCAAAATCAGATAACGTTAATGCTAATTAATCAATATTAATAATATTCTCAATGATTTTAGATTATACCCCAGCACCACTCTTTTAAGTGGCATTAATCAGAAAATAATTAAAAATAAAATATAACACAGACAGCACATGATTAAAAATGGTTACGGGTGAAAAAAAAACCCAAAAAGCTGACCTTGGTTCCGGTGCCGTGGGCTTCCACGTATTCAACCTCGCTGGTGGGGATGCCGGCTTCTCGGTAGAGAGAACTCAGCAGCCGCTGCTGGACTTCTCCTGACGGGAAGGTCACTCCTGTTGGCAGAGAAACCTTTTAATGGCTGTTATTATTATTATTATTATTTGTTTTATTAATCGTCTATATTTTATTATTCATTTTTTTCTTCCGTATACCGCACCTTGCTCTTTGTAGCCGTCGGTGTTAGTTCCCGCGTTTACAATAGTTGAGTAAATTCTCTTCGCGAAAGACTTTCTGGTGAGTAAAATGGCGACGGCGGCTTCCGAGCGGCAATATCCGTTTCCTATAACGGAGAGAGAAACGGGGGGGAAAAAAACAAAAAAAAACGTTGGGTGGTGAGTGACGGCCGCTGATTTCACACGCGAGCCGCAAATCCTTCTATTCAAAGCCAGCTGGCAAGTTTTGACTAGCAAAGGTCGCGGCTGGTGTTTGTGAAGGTAATACTCGGCCGCGTCAGTCTCAAGAATGTGTATCTATTGTTTGTATAATGTTTTTGTTACGTTGTATTATGTGTTGTATAGAACACATGTTGGTGTTACTCTCTAACCTGAAGCGTCGAATGACTTGCAGGTCCCATCCGGACTCAACATGCCAAGTTTCATGAACTGTACCGAGGTGTTGGGCTTTAACAGCAGATTGACTCCCCCGACGATGGCCGCATCACACTGGCCATGGTGGATCGCCTGGTAAGCGTTCTCTAAAGCCAACAAACTGGACGAGCACGCCGTGTCGATGGCCAAGCTAGGACCTGCCGGGGGAACGGTTATCATTACCGACAGGGTAAATGTCGAGCTCGTGCATTAATGTGATCGCTAAAACTCTTTCATTCTCATCAGGCAATACCCTTTAAGTCGAAGAAATACGAGATGCGATTGGCAAACATGGCACGTTGGCATCCAGTCATGCTGTACCCAACCAGCTCTTCTGGATCTCGGCTGAAGGCTTCTGCTGCTTCCGATCCGCTAACGCCCACCCAGACTCCCGTGTTGGTGCCTCGAAGGTCTGATGGATTAATCCCTGCAGGAGAAAAACAAGGTTTGGTTTTTATAATGACTATTATTCCATGGGAAACGTTGTATTTATGAGCGACGTTCGATGATGTTGTATTGTAAGCCAACGTTCTAAACCAAGTCTGGTGCCATGATGGGCAGATACAAGGCGATATTACTGGGGATTTGTCCGGGTTTACACACAGTAGGCGGTAAGAGGAGAATAGGAGGGATGGTCAACAGTAGAGGAAGCCAACAGGTAATCTTCTACTTGTTGTAGAACAAGAACTCGGATTATGGCCGGCCGGCCACCAAGGGAGGTCATCCCAAACTCAATGAGACGTGACCACCAAGGGAGGTCATTCCAAACTCAATGAGACAGGAGATTGTAGGCAAATAAGTGAGCGAATGTGCGGAGAACTACCTCTTGGCTTAGCCTGTAGGATCATCTGGGGCAGATAACCGTATGTATGGGGACAAAACGTTTGTCTCACCTCCGTCTACTACTGCTTCGTAGCAAACCTCCAAAAGCAAGCGTAACTGAGGGTCCATGGTGTGAGCTTGCTTGGGGTGAACACCGAAAAACGAGGCATCGAACTTGCTAATTTCTTTCAGCTTTCCGTTCCTTGTGGGCAAACCGTAAAGTCCTGGAACACAAACGTTAAATCAGGAGGCCCGTTCCACGTTTCCCACACCCAACCATCGCATCGGCGCTTGTCCCCTTACCTGGTTTCCACCGCCTGTCGTCCTCCGTTACCATGTCTACTCCTCCGATGAGATTCTCCCAAAACTCCTGTAGATTGTCGGATTCTGGCAGCCTCCCTGCTATCCCGGCTATCACGATGTCTTCCATGTTTAAAGTCTAGGAAGATCAAATGTACCTTTATAGAGCTTCACGACTGGACCTGACCTAGGGTCTAAGACCAAATTCTCCAACAGAAGTGACCATGTGTACGGCGTTTAATCCACTTAACTAAAATATGATGCCCCATACGGTACGCAGTCATTTATGAAGCTCGTCCGTAATAATTCGGTGCGGTTGGGTTATTTAAATGGAATAGAACTCGTGACATCACACCTTTTCCTCCTTTATCCCTTCGTAATAGGCTTATTATTGAGCGGAAACGTTGTCTTCACTAATCGCTCACCGGGAACAAATTCTAAGCTTTGACCTTTCACCCTTTAGACCAAATCATTCAGACAGACGGACAGCAGCGAGGAAATCTAATCTGAGTCATTGCTGCGCAGTAAAGATATTAACCGTCTCCTTGTTACTTGTTGGAAAGATATGGAGAACTTTCTCTTTTTTTTTACCTCCAACCATAAAAATAACAATATCTCCCTTAATACAGCGAGGGTATTAAACATGCGCAGGATAGACATACGGCTCCGGAATCTAAGACGAGACCAACAAGTGATTAAGGTTTGAGTCTTTACAGCAGGAGAAAAGGGGCGACTAGACGGGGGCCGAAAGGGGCCGATCTGGGTTTCTTTGGAATTCTCTATTTTCTGAGAGCCGATCTAGTACCATTGAAAGCTGATTCTAGGTATCACTAAAAAGGAACCGAAAAACTATTAATAAAACTCATAATATGTACTGGGGTATATGCTGGCCTGCTGGGATATACTGGGTGGATGCTGGGATATACTTGGTTGTATACAAAGATATACTGGAGTGGATGCAGGGATATACTGGGGTGTATGCTGGGATATATTTGAGTGTATGGGGTATATGCTGGGATATATCGGGGTGTATGCTGGGATATACTGGGGTGTATGCTGGGATATATTGGGGTATATGCTGGGATATACTGTGGTGTATGCTGGGATATATTGGGGTATATGCTGGGATATACTGGGGTGTATGCTGGGATATACTGGGGTGTATGCTGGGATATACTGGGGTGTATGTTGGGATATATTTGGGTATATGCTGGGATATACTGTGGTGTATGCTGGGATATATTGGGGTGTATGCTGGGATATATTGGGGTATATGCTGGGATATACTGGGGTGTATGCTGGGATATACTGGGATGTATGCTGGGATATACTGGGGTGTATGCTGGGATATATCGGGGTATATGCTGGGATATACTGGGGTGTATGCTGGGATATATCGGGATGTATGCTGGGATATATCGGGGTATATGCTGGGATATACTGGGGTGTATGCTGGGATATATCGGGGTATATGCTGGGATATACTGGGGTGTATGCTGGGATATACTGGGGTGTATGCTGGGATGTATTTGGGTGTATGCTGGGATATATCGGGGTATATGCTGGGATATATCGGGGTATATGCTGGGATATATCAGGGTATATGCTGGGATATACTGGGGTGTATGCTGGGATATATCGGGGTATATGCTGGGATATACTTGGTTGTATACAGAGATATACTGGAGTGGATGCAGGGACATACTGGGGTGTATGCTGGGATATATCAGGGTATATGCTGGGATATATCGGGGTGTATGCTGGGATATACTGGGGTGTATGCTGGGATATACTGGGGTGTATGCTGGGATATACTGGGGTGTATGCTGGGATATACTGGGGTGTATGCTGGGATATATTTGGGTATATGCTGGGATATATCGGGGTGTATGCTGGGATATACTGGGGTGTATGCTGGGATATATTTGGGTATATGCTGGGATATATCGGGGTGTATGCTGGGATATACTGGGGTGTATCTATAATAATCTATTGAACATGTAACCTCTGAGACATTCCAAAACTTGTTCTACTACTAAACTAAAAAAAACCTGTGGCCCCCTAATCCCCGTCACATAATGTTCTGGGAAGCACTTCGTCAAAACTCTCAGATGTAACAACAGTGAGAAAGTTACCGCCAACTTAATGAGGGCTTTATCCGCCTGCACACACCTGTCTCATTAACGCCAATTCGGAGAATGGAGGGGATTTTACCGAAACTACAAAGGGACCGGGGGGGGGGGTTACTGAGAATCATTATTAGACTTCTCCTGGCGCTGCTCTTAAGAAACATCCCATAGTCCGACTTACTGCCGGAATTCTCTGCCCATGTATGCTCTTTGGGTAAGCCCCGTTGTGGCATGAGTAGCTGCACTCGGTGGGAACCCAACACTTGGTTCGATTGAGTTCCAACCTGAGTTATGTTCCTAAACCAAAGTCCCACCTGGATTCAACATGGTCTCCAACGTGACGCGCTATGAAGTGAAGCTGCCCAGCAGTAAAGTCGCTTACTTCTCGTCTCTGGGTTTAGCTCGAGGGCTCTTGAGTCCACCTCAGGTTTACCCTTCCAGTTATTGCTGAAAAAGGTTGAGTGACCTGAACAATTTTGCTCAGCTATTCCTCCCCTTGAGACAAAAGCTCAAAGTGTCCAAAATATCCAGCTATGTGTGTTAGAATCCCTTATGTCGGTTTATCTCATAGAAATAGCCATTAAAAGATAAACCTTATAAGGCTATGGTATTAATTTTAGTGACTTTGGGGGGGGGAGTCCCGAGTGGGGTTACCATACACCTTTTCTATCTAAACACTCCCACGACCTCTACCTGTTCTACAGACGGTCAATAACGGGGTATCTTTTCTACCCTTCAAATTCCATTCAACCAAAAGAACTTGGTGTTGATCCTGTTGCCATCGACCTATTTACATTGGCCTTAACCCAAGCTCTGCCACCACTTGAAGGTAATGAATCGACCGTGAAGTGTTTCCCCTGAAACCTGAAACATTCAAAGATCCAAGAATCCAAAACTTTTTTTACTTCCATATCCTTAAAGTCCAATCACCCCCCTTCTTCATCTCCAGGATTGTATCTCCTGTAGATGTCTACCTAGAAGTGGTCTTCAGCTTCTCCAACATCTCCATGTACCAATCCTCTTTCTTTTAACTATCTGTCCCAATATCATTAATCAACACGAGGACCATGTCCTCTGAGAACGTTACAGCAGGAACTTCGTGGGTCTTAGTAAGAAGACCACTGATGTTCCGATTCCTTGGCGCCAACCAAAATCCGTTTGTCTCCTAAATACTGGAAACGGTTCCCAACATCTGGCATCGTCTTCGCTTTTATTTTCTGATCAGCATAAGAGATGCTTTCTTTTTCCTCAAGACCACATCAATGTCAACACGCAGCTAGATCCTCGAACTCGCTAACTTCTCAATACATAATATGTATTTTTCATGGAAGACAGTCCACCCTTTTCTAACCAGTCGTCTTGCCATGGAGTCTCCGTGGCTTATTAATAGAAGGGAGGACATCTAAGCTGGAGGTTCTAACGACGTTACGTTTCACACATTCTGAATGTCTTTTATGTTCATTGAAACGGACAGACGGGGTATGGTGGAGGAGGGGTGGTGCTGTCGCCCAAAGAACCGTATGAAATCCAATGGGGGTTTGTTGAAAAGGACGATGGTGGTTTGTCCTCTGTCCCTCTTCTGGGCCCCATCGTTACTGGTAAAAGGGGCAGTTGTACCAAAGGACCAGTTTGTGAGGGAGGGCGTAACGGGGCCAAACGTCTCATCTAACGTGATGGGGTTGGATGGAGGGTGTTTTTTTTGAGTTAACTCATGAATGGCAGAAGAACGGCCGGATCTACGCATCTCCTCTAGAGAAGGGAGAGAAGTATCTTCTCCCCGATGCTACGGATCCAGCTTAGGGATTTCTATAAGCCGGGCCTACGATGATACGCAGCTCGGAATGTGATGAGAGACAAAGAGAATTCTCGGAACGGGCGGTAAAATGAATAAAAAGGGGATACGTTTCGTTATTTATCTGAGGAAGGATAAGGGCTACAGAGCCGGCGTTTCACCCACTTTATCCAACGTACATGCGGTGATCGGGTCATAGGATTCGGTTTCACAGAGAAGGGAGGAGCGCAGGAGAGGGGCAGATCTTAGGCAAATTCACTCGCTTTGTTAAGGGTAATAAATCCGGTCTACCGGCTTCTGCCTCTCATCTTAAAATTCTGAGGGTCTCTCTCCCCGGTCATGTTGGGAGGGGGGGGGAAATCTCTAAAACCACCAGACGAGCCCAGGGCGTGCAAAATGTCTCCCGGGAACAGCCATTTCTAATAATAAAAAAGAAGCGAGCCCACTCATCTTCTCATCAGCGCACCCAGCCAATGCACCGTAACCTCCATGGCATATATAAAGCCCCCCCGCCCCGGGCGGGGTAATACACAGTCACAATAACCCCCCTAAAGCCAGATTGAATTCACAGAGCGTCATCTGATCTCCCTTCCTCCATATCTGCAGACTCATGTAAAACCAGCCGTTTAACCAGCAGCACGCCATCAGCGAGCCCAGCGCTCAACAGGTTAACCCGCTGCCTTTCCAGATGCCATTTCTTATAATAACAAATAATAATAACAATAAATAACACTAATAATAATAATAAAAATAATAATAATAAAGATAACAATAATAATAAACCTCATCCAATGCAATGAATGGGCATCCCTTCTCCAAGCCCCCACCACTGGTAATAAGGCACCAGGGGGGGCTGATCTGGGGGTCCCACCATTAAATAAAAGCATCTCTCTTTTCCACCCCCCCTGAGCTGTTGCCCTGCCTGTCATTTACCTCCCTGTGCCCATCCTCCACCTGCCCCAGACACCCACCTTATGATGGCAGAATATAGTGTGCACAGCAGTCAGTGGTACCTTGTGGGGAGAGATGCTGAGTGTCTCTTGGCTGTCTCTTGGCTGTCTCTTGGATGTCTCTTGGCTGTCAGGCTGTCTGATGTGCAGGTGTGAGTCTCCTAGATGCAGTAGGCTGGAGGTGCTGTCCCCTCCTCTCTCCGTCTCTCTCTCTCTCTCTCTCCCCTCCCTAATTCTCTCAGTGCCTGTCTCTCCCTCTCCAGGGCTGAGCTCAGGCTATTTAAATGCCACGCCACATGGGCTGACAGCTTCCCCCAGCCAGCAACCAATCAGAGAGGAGGCAGGGCAGGGGAGTGGGGTGATCCCAGTACCCCCCCCCCTCCCCACCAGTGCTACACCAACCCCAAATGTGAAAAGAGGGAGAAGGGGAGAGAAGGGGGCAAAGTGATGAGAGGAGGAGAGCCTGGAGAGCCTCAGTCTTATTAACTGCATCCCATCCACAAGCTGATATTTATTATATGAGTATATTATATGAATGGTGTATTATATGCAGGGGGGGGGCAGGGGGATTTAGGTAAAAACATAAGGTTTTAACATAAAAGATTTTTAGCGCTTAATCCAAAGGTGTAAAGATGCTAAGCCTCTGAGCCAAGGAGCTTGCGATCTAGTGGTTCGCATCCCAAGGAGCACGGGATGGTTGATGACTCTGCCCAGGGGAGTTTTAGGTGCACTGGGGGGGGGTCTCTGTCGCCAAGAGCTAACAATCTAGTGGTATCACTGCAGAGTCTTGTCCTCAGCAGCTGCCAGTCTACTGGTATAATTGCTACCCCTGTCCCAAGGAGCTAGCAATCTAGTGGCATCAGTGGAGCCACGGTCTAGTTCTCTAATAATGCAGCGGTGTAACTGTAGCCCCTGTTACAAGGAGCTTACAATCTAGTAATGTAACCAAACCTGATCAGTAGGGATGGTTACTGTTACTGGAGAAGAGCTTACAATCTACTGATGTATTGGATTACATAAAAACAAAGCACTCTCAGCCAAATGTAAGAATATTTATCAGGGTGCTGGCTGGGAGTCATGAGATTACATCGGGAAAAAACTATCGATATCTTTCGATCATCGAGGGATACTCAGGTGATGCTCGGCGCCATCCAATCAGAGTCCGCTGTTCTATTCAGAGCCCATAAGGATTTTGTAAGCGAGGGCTGAGGTCACATCAGTCTCCGGCATCATTGAGTTTACTTGCGTTCCCGGCTTGATCGGTTATGTAATAAGGGGTGTGAGTGATGTCACTGATGGCCCGTGTACACTGAGGTCATCGAAAGCTCTCATGGAAATACAGCGATGTCCTTCGGCCTCTAAGCAAATCGTTACTGCTAGCCGGCTGTGACCTCGCAGTGCCTGCCGGCTGATCGGCCCCGTCCGGCCCCCGTCTAGTCGCCCGTTTCTCCTGCTGTAAAGACTCAAACCTTAATCAGTCGTTGGTCTCGTCTTAGATTCAGGAGCCGTATGTCTATCCCGTGCATGTTTAATCCCCTCACTGTATTACCCTCTACCACTTCTGCTGGGAGGCTGTTCCACTTATCTACCACCCTTGCAGTGAAGCAAAGCTTCTTTTAATTGCAACTGTGATGAGTCTTGTGACAAGGATTTGAATATTGTACATAACAGAGAAGACGTGACTCCCCTCTTTTATCCAGATTACCTTAAATGTAAAAAACGAGGGTCACACGGTCTGGATCTGACTTCCTATTCCCGCTGTGATCGTATACAAGACTCCCAGCCGGTGCTTTTGTCCCCCCAGTATGTTACGGTTGATATCCCTGCTTGAATGCAGGTGGCTCGATTAAGTGCATCTTTACATAATGACAAGTCAAGGCTTGCATACGGGGGTCAATTATTTTTCCATTCAATCCCCAGTTTGTGTATTAAATCTGAGCTTTGTTAATTCATACAAGAAAGAAAAAAAAATGCGCAGGGACTCCTCCAGAGTCACAGGTGGCTTGGCAGGGATGATTTTCCGCAGTGGCAAAGGGGTAGCAGCAGAAGCTTCTCTGCTGCATCGGACCGTAGGGGGGCATCACTGAGGACGCGAGTGACTTAAGCATGCGCGACAGACAGAAACGACCCAAAATCAGGGTTTTTTTTTTAATACTTTTATTCTAATTTAGTAGTAAATGCTTCATTCTCTGTCCGGGGGAGAGATTAGATCGTAAGCTCCTGTGCGCAGGGCCCTCCTTACCATTTGTTTCTGTAAATTGAATTGTTATATATTAATTGTCATGTGCTGTTTACCCGTTTGTACAGCGCTACGGAATATGATGGCGCTATATGAACTAATAAATAATAATTTTAACAAAAGAAATCATCTCTTTTTTAGTTAAATTTGGTTAATTGATTTTTCTAAATTCTGTTCAAGAATTAATTTAAATAAATCAACAAAAAATCCATTGTCCGATCCACCAAGACCCCCACGGGGTAACCTAATTTTTTATCATAATTGGTAAATTCGATACAAAATATGTGCCTCTACCACTTCTGCTGGAAGGCTCTTCCACCCATCCACCAGCCTTTCAGCAAAGTAAATCTTCCTTACATTCCATGTAATCTTTTGACCCTCTGGTTTTAGATTAACATCTGATAGATAACAGGTCGGAAATCGGGGCAGCACTTTGGAGCGTGATCAGGAAAGCCGGAAGAGCTTTGCCGTGAACATAAAACACACACGCTGTTTAGCATGAATGCTCTCGTGGCCGTGATTTAGTTTCGCTGCGCGGTGAGGTACTTCGCAGATCAGTACAATTAGTTGCTTTTTTAAAGCTGAACTTGGGTAACCCCGATCTTACGACTTTTTCCGCCCCAGTGGGCTGATCTGCTTGAATATGACACAGCGCTGGGACTGTGCAGGCGAGTTATGTTTGCATCTCATATCTCCAGGAAATCCCATCATAAAGCGACAGGACACGTAATGCCACTGGCCATCTGATTAACACATTGCGTGCCAGGGGGGGGCTTGTTAACTGGGCACCTCTTGGCCGCCCATGGCTTAAACGATTGGCGCTTATATAAAAAAACAAACAACAACAACAATGTATCAATATTTCGTGGCACAATGTAAATAGAATGTCATGCTATGGATACATTGTTAATGAAAGGGCTACCCATTCAGACAGGGGAGAGGTGTGCGGCAAGGGGTGTTTCCTAACCAATCAGGAGAGGCGTGTGGGTGTTGCTAGGCGATAGGGTGATGTGCTGACTCTATGCGGTGGGAGGGCTCACTGGAGAAATGAACCGACATGTGATGCAATCACGTCTTCTCTGAATGCAGTCTTATTGCAGGTCGTTCACCTTGTGGGAGCGAGAGCTCTCTGGGGTTATTAAAGTTCAAATAAAAAAAAAGGTTAATTGCACCAGGAATAACTGTTGTTTTTTTTATTATTGCCCAGATGCAGACTATGAAACCCAGCATGGCTGATTTCTCTATATCAGAATAATAAGAGGGGTACTATTGGGGTATTAGTTATTAGATAGGGTATTAGTTGGAGAATTGCGTAATTAATTAAGCAATTAAGATTAAGATGGCGATAGTTGGGTTACCATAACGGGCGGTCGTTAAAGAAAATAACAGCCACCATATTACATTACATTTATTTATATAGCGCCAGCAGATTCAGTAGCGCTGTTACAGTCAGTGGCATAATTTAAAATGCGCTTTAATACATACAATACCTGTGTGGTCCCGGTTGCAGATTCTGGAGAATCCCCCCATATGCATTTGCCCCACTTATACTGTACCACTGTCTGTGTGATGATGGGAGTTGTAGTGTACCACTGTTAGACTGGGTATATACTGATGGGAGTTATACTGTACCACATTCAGGCTCAGTATATAGTGATGGGAGCTATGGTGTACCACCATCACCCCTGGCTCAGTTTATAGAGATGGGAGTTATGCTGTACCACCGTCTGTGTCTGGCTTGCTATATAATGATAGGAGTTATACTGTACCACCGTCTATATGATGAATGGAGTTGTAGTGTACCACTGTCAGTCTCAGTGTATTTTTTATGGGAGTTATACTGTACCACATTCAGGTTCAGGATATAGTGATGGGAGTTACTTATGCTGTACCACCATTGGTGTCTAGCGTGCAATATAATGATGGAAGTTATGCTGTAGCACTGTCAGCGTCTGGCTCAATATATAGTATGTGCTCAGTGTATCATATCTATGTCTGGCTAACCGTATACTGATGAGGGCTATGCAATAACACACGTATAATGGGGTTATAGCACACAACCTCTAGAGTGCCAAAGGTTACTTTATTGTCCCTAATATCCCATTAAGCAGTTGCTTAGGCCCCGACCAGCACAAAATGTGAATAAATCAATGGGTTTTGGAAAGTATTATTTTTTTATTCTCTGCAGCGGTAACTTCATTAACTTGTTATTTCTCTTCTTTCCGCGATATAACAGATGCTGCGCTGTGAATGGATCCACCGCATACTAAGGATGTACGGTAGCGTTGGTGACATAATCTGTGCCATAATAACTGGGCGGAGCTAAATCATGCTTATTGTGTGCATTGGGTATAGTGGGCGGAGCTTTAGGGGAGGGGGTGTGGTAATTTTTCAAGCTGGTAACTATGGTATTTATCCTGTTTACAGCAAGCCGGGTGATTAACCGTTTAAAACACAATGCATTTACCGGGTGATTATTAACACAGCGATACATCTGATATGACCCTATAGCGCATGTCTCTCCTTGTCCCTGTGCTTCTTTTTTCCTCCCCTGATGCCCCCCTTTCCTAGTAGGTCAGAATGTTTGCTGGGTATGAGGGTATCGCAGGGTTCTACGGCCCTAAAAGCCCCGATAATGTGTATAGAAACAGTCGATAATGGGTTTAGAAAATAAAAATGTATTTTATTTGCACAATTTATTTACAAACACAGTTACAAAAATGCATAGGTCACAGAGGTCTCTCTATACCCCGGGGTCTTTGTGTTTAGAGAGATAATGCCCGTTAAGCCAGATGAAAGGTGGGGCAGGTACGGGGGCCACAGGAGCAAAGGGCCACGAAGCCAGACGAGAGCCTGCTTTATAAAAAGCTGCTTCCTGTGACGTGAAACGCGCTGCCACCGACAGCTTAGGACGCAACGAGTGCTGCCGGGAGGAGGAGGAATCCCACCCTGACAGGTAAGCCGCCTTTTTTTTATGCATGCTGGTTGTTGTGAAATTGACCTTTTAAATCAGGGGTTCTCAAACTGCGGCCCTCCAGCTGCTGTAGGACTACATCTCCCATAATGCTCCTTCAGCTAAGGGGCTGGCTGAGGAGTATGGGAGATGTAGTCCTGCAGCAGCTGGAGGGCCGCAGTTTGAGAACCCCTGTTTTAAATCCTGGTTTTTGTATTATTTTGTATTATAGCTTAAAAAGTATAACTTCTAGTTCATGGATTGGCTTCGTAAAATGTTCTACACAGAAGTCGAGGAGGCAGCTGGGGACTCACAGTGTGATATTACTGATTTGCATACCTGCCATATGTCCCTCTTTAGAAGTGACAGTCCCTCTTTGGGACCAAGCTTTTGTTACTGAGCAATGCAGTCCGACCAGAATGGAGACATCTTAACATCCGTGACGTGTCTAAAGGGGTAGTGTTACCTCCACCACCTGAGCTAAAGGCAGCAATGGAAACATGATTCCAGGTCCTGCTGAATACCCAGACCTAGCACAATTTTGACTGATTTCTAGCACTGAATTGCACTGAATTGTCATGTGACACAAAAGCAGTCACTGATAGGTTGTCATAGAAGAAAAAAACTTCTTCTTTTACCCCGTTTCCTTTTTTTACCGTTATTTAATACGTTTATTTTCTGAGACATCTCATTGGGTCTCCGCGGTAAGCGGCGGAGGTCGGCGGGCTCCCTGCTGTGAATCAGTCTCTGACGTTATAGTTGCGGATTTTGGGGGCGTGCTGGCCGTTCTTGGGTTTCCCCCGTGTGACGGCCGACGGCTTGCCGGTCTTCTCTCGGGGGTCTCTGTGCAGAGAGGTTGCTCGGTTTGCGGGGACCCCCTCTTTATGCTGCTTGGGTGCCGACGGTCTGCTTCTTCCGGAGACAACTGTACAGAAATTAGACCGTTAGCAACTAAATAAACACGAGCATCGTGAAAATAATCAAATTCACGGACTTTATTTCATTTGTAAAAAATAAGTAAATTTATTTTAGTAACGTGTTTAGTGTCACTGGGTATTTAGCCCAATCTTGGGGGAAATGGGCAGATTCTCGGGGTCACGCGGTCTGGATGGGTCTCCTTCGTATTCTGCTCTGATTAAACAATATCTAAGCATCCCTATCGGTGCATTTCTCCCCGTTACGTCACAGATAAAATCCCTGCTTGAATACAGGTGACTCTATACATGATGCCATTATTTACGAATGCACTAGGATTGGGGCAACGGGCCATCAAAAGGTTAATAAATGAAAAATCACAGTTTAATTTAACAGAGGTGAGAAAAAAACTCCCCTGAACTTTACAGGTACCAGTAGAAGATCCGAAAGAGTGGTGGTTGCACAGAATTGCCTTTTAGCAGAAGTGGTTGGACTGACACAGCGTTGTCTTATCTAACGTGATAACATGTTGCAAAAGGAGAGATCTGTGTTCAATCATTTACTAAGTCACAGCCACCGGCTGCCATTTCACCCAGACGGATAGCCGGTAATAGCCCAATAGCCTGATGTGACAATCTGTCTGATGCGGAAGGGAGATAACCCTTTGCAGACGGCTCTGTAACCTGGCCTCGTTATTGCGGAATCAGCCTGGGAATGAAGTGCCAAAGAAACAAATATCTGCACTCCCCGATGCATTATTTTCATTATTTCTTTTAAAAAATAATAAAAAAATAATATATATATATACACACCAGTGGACAGCAGGCACCCCTGGAATTTAAAAGGGGTGATCGAAGCGCGGCCGACGCATTCTCGCCAACCAACTGGGATCAGGACTGAACCCAGCTGCGACTCGTCCGTGCCGCTGGCCCGTTGCCCAGTAGTATCACAGGCCAATGTGCAATGCCACCGTGCCCAGGGAGGGGGACCGAGCAGGATTTGTCACATAAACATTCTCGAGGACAGGGGGGGCTGAGAATAATTTAAGAAACGTTTAGGGGGGGGGTCACCTGATGATGACCCGGGAAGGATCCCAAGCCTGGCTCAGAAGATGTCTTTCTGTATCTGTGCCAAGAACGGGGTGTTCAGAGGGGTAAATGTCATCGTGACATCAACCAAAAAGTAAATGTGTGGGGGGGGGGTGGACAGAGTGGGTTGGGTTTGGTTAAATGGGTGGAGCTTGTGGGAATGGGTGGGGCTACAACCCTGTACAGAAAGCATGTGTCATATTTTTCAGTAGAGTCAGGGTTTACCATACGTAGAATATTTTTGGAGAGGTTGCGAAATGAACTGCTGGCCGGACAGATTTCACATGGCACGTCTCGGACGGCTGGGGTTTAGGAAAGAGGCTCTGGCAGGCTGCCAAGTGGGGTGACACGGATCAAGCTCCAGGGCTTCTGTACACAAATATCGCAAAACGCTCCGTGCTTTAGCAAGACAATTACCACGAGCCCAACGACAGGCATAACTCATGGACCAAAGGCAAAGACTTTGTTTACCGATTCCCGAAGCCACCATCATGAAAACAAAATGATCATAAAAGAGTTGTAGAAATGTTTTACATTGCGGTCTTTACAGAAGGCAGATTAACCTGGGGTGTTCAGCACAGCTGTTTTAGAAATGGGGTGATGCTTAGCAATAAACCCACCCATGCATTAATGCTCCACCCACACTTTATCATGACACACCCCTGTAAGTTTGCATCATGCAGGTCCTTCCTTTGTCCTGCCTATAGAGGGGCACCAGTAGCATCAAAGCTGGCCGCTGGGACCGTATTAGGTTAAGGGTGGACGTGCCAACTCTTCTTGGACCACCCGAGTGATAAACATCTCATTGTTGGAGTCCTGCACCAGTGGTTTGGCATTTAATGATGACATCTTCCGACCTTACCTCCATGACTGTCATCTACAGAGCTGATCAAAGATGGACTGGATCCCATATCCAGGATTCTCCAGACATCCTGCAGAGACAAGTCTCCTTCGAGCCAGGAGGCTGCTGGCCGCGGAGATGGAGAGCTGTCCCTCTGACGCGCAGGGGGTGAGGGGGGAGCGTTTTCCTTTTGTCTGGGTTTCTAGTCATCCGAACGAGAAGGTTACATTATATTATAACATCGCTGTCCAATTAACTAAAAGCATTGCGGTCCAATCACCTGGCCGGTACGCTGTTACAGGGACATACCTGTTCTACGGCAGATCCTACGGAGTCTTCGCTGATGCTTTGGCCCTTGGATCTGGGGCCCGTGTGATGCTTAGCAGGCAGTCTGGACGGCTTCTGGTACTGGGCAAACTGAAGTTCCTAAAACCAAAGGCAATAAGACACACTTCACTTCCCTCCAAAGCTCCCGGCTGACTCGTGTTCATATCGTGAGCAGCTTTAAAGCTGCTGTCCCACCTGCTCTGCTTTTATAACTAAACGCAGTGTTAGACATGCCTTTCCAGGTGCTGTTGAACGCCCCAACCCTTCCCCTAAATCAAGTCGCATTTTACGAAACTTGGTCTCGTTAATACTTTTTATCGGGAGCGCGGCATAAAAGCAGGCTCTGATGGGTAGTTGTCATAGAAACGAAAAAATGTTTCTTTAAAGTTTCTGTGTATTTTCTCACACGTTGACACCTTCATTGGAAAGGCTAAAGTGACGGCTTTCCTGAGGTTTATTTGCTTGTTTTTTTCTACATGGAACGGCACCTTTTTCAGTGGCGTCAGGCTGCAGGGACGAAAAGCACATGTACACGGGAAGGAGCGTCTGCCGTACGGCCCCTCAATGTTCCGTGTACACGCGTTGGGATATCTTTTAGATGACTGGGTAATACCATTGGCTTTATTGGAAGCATGAAGTGTCATCCAACAGACGTCAATCAAATGTGTACCTGGGATGTTAGCTGGTACTGAAGATTCTCCAGGGCTGACAGGTGATTTTCTGGACTTTGGGCTGGAACTGTGGATGAAGGAGCGGTTCTGGATGATTGGACAGCATTTTGAGGCTCGATAGCTGCAGGGGAGGAATAAAACAGAAAGTTGAATGTTAGTAATAATGCTCTTGTATGGAAAAAACCTATTTGCCCCCCCAAAACACTCCAAACAGTGTATAATAGTATGTTTTGGACACACAGAGAATGCTTTTAAAAAGTCAGTGGGTTCTCTCTGCTGTCACAACCCTTTCTGCAGGTTTACTGTCCTTTGATACATAATTAATGAAGCTGATAAAGGCACGTCCTTGAAATTTACCCTCATAGACGTCTGTGTCGCGGAGGTGCTGCAGAGTGCGGACACATCACAAATCTTTGACTACGGGACAAAAGCAATCCGCATGACGATACGGATGAGGCAACGGCCAGGATGTGTTTTTTGGCAGGGTTTAGGTATTGATAAGTAATAAGGACAGTGTTATGGATGTACAACTGGAACCGCAGCTTGAAACGACCAGACGTTGCCCGCGTTCTGAGGACCAGTTAGCCACGGCCTTCTGATGTGACTAGTAACTGGTTTCTGGACACTGACCTTCGCATTGGGCCGATGCCAGCTCAGCTCGAAGGCGGTTGCCCATTTCGATGAGCTGCTGTTTTTCTCGGCTGAGATGGGCGATCTTCTTTATGGCTTCTTTCAGTTTGCTTTGCAGCAGGTTAACGTGGCCGCCGGGAGATTCGCCGCCTGGTGCCTCGTACCAGCTGAGCTTCTTCCGTAGGCTTAGGATCTCTTCACGGAGCTGACTTACAGTTTCGGTCTAAAGAAGAGAAATTTCTTCATTATAGAGATTCATTTCAACAAATAAATGTATTTCTTTTATAGACTTAAGAACAATGGGACTGTTTTGGTATTCCAAGGAATAATACTCATCGTTATGGAGGATTTATGCTAAATTTAGAACAAGAACCCATGCATCTGCTCTCAAGCAACTGCAGACAATAAAGGGTTAAAACCTACCTCACTCAGCACGACGGGCAACCTCTGACCGGCCAGCTCCAATTTTAGGGCAGAAACCTTCAAATAAAAAAAAGAAAGATGTTTCTTTAGCTAAGAGGTGTGAACGCTAGGTGATCAGACACTCAAAAAGGTGACATTTCTGCTTATTTATGGATCTACTGAGTTCAAAGCTGATATTATGAGAAATTACGGATTTCCAGGAAATTATTCTTGGGGTGGATAAGGAAACCCGCTGTTAATGGAAGATTAACATACAAAAGACTAAATACTCCATTTAAAGTCATTCTTGTTCTCCTACAAAGGGAATCACAGGCTCAGTATCCGGAGGGGAGAGTGAGTGCCCCCCAATAACACCGCGACCAAGAGCATGAATGGAAATTGCTAGACACGAACTTCATTTCCCAGACCGACGGCTTGGACGTTTTGCTGGAGGTTTCCTTTGAAGTATTCCTCGGCCTCTCTCCTCGCCTCCGATAGCTGCATCTCCAGTTCCAACTGTCTCTGTCGCAAGCTGGAAATGGTGGCTTGGCCGTGACGGGTCTCGTTATTCAGCTGAAACTGCAGCTGGTCTACTTCTGCCTGCTTCTGCTGGACCTAACAATCGACATCAAACACACAATAATTAGGAAACGGGACGATAAATGTGGCTGAAAGACTCCAAGAGGCATCTTTATACAATTACAATTAGGTTCCCAGACTGAAGATCTGCTTGTTTTGTCTGTAGGTTACTAGCGAACATGTAATAAAACTATTAAATAAAATAAATATATATGTTTTATTAAATACATATATAAAAATTAATCAAATAAAAAATGACCTTGAGCGTGAGCTCTGTGACCATCGCGTCGAGGTGAGCTGTCCTGGCCTCCAGCCTTTTCGCAGCTGCAGCTGAGGTGACTTTGTCGGCTCTTAATGCACCTGAAATGCGCAGAATTAGGATAAACCGACGAGAAAAAATGCTTCATCTGTAATATATAAGTAACATCTTTCCTGGGTAGCTGCCAACCAACGATACGGCTAAAAATTATACATTTCTGGGAATAGACTTCCCAGAAGGATTTTTACGGGCGACACTGAAGTCACGTGGATGCGGTCAGACGTCAATCGCAACCATGCTTAGGACAGGTATTTGTGTACAGCTCTGTTTTATGGGCGGAGCAGAAGGTAAAATGGGAGGGGCTTAACAGTGAACAGGTGGTGGAATTTCCCTCGACTATCCCGACATCCTAATGAAAGAATTCTAATGGATCGGGATAAAAAGGAAGGCGGGTAGACCCGTGATCAAGGTGTGATGACTGACACAGGGAATTGCTAGGTTTCAGGGATCGGACGCTCGCATACCGATGGTTTCGTTGAGGCTGCTGATGTAGTTTTGGATGTAGGCGTTCTCAGGCGGTACGGGCTTTGTGGATGATGGACCCTCGTCATTGCTCTTCGGGGTCAGGGCCACTTGCAGCTGTTCCTCCATGATCCTGTTCTTTTGTTTTAAGGTTTGGATCTCGTCTTCGAGTGACTTGATATAATCTTAAATTATAAATTCAAGGAAATAACTGAATGGTAAAATCCTCAGAGCAGAAGGGTAACCGGACTGGTCCCATAGAAATGTACAATACAGGATCTAGGAAAGGGATAGATCCCACTTAAATCTTACCAGGGGTGACCTCGATTCCCTGTGGTTGAGGGGCTTCTGTCGGCTTGGGATCTGTAGGTGGGATCTGCTCACAGAGAGACTCCATCTCTTTCCTCATCTGCCCAATCACGTGTCTCAGCTCAGAATTTTGTTCTTGCAGTTTCTGAATTTCACTGGATGGAAAATCAGACGGGGAAGCTTTGGTGTCCGTCGCAAATCCCTAAATGCACAAAAATCACGAGAAGAGAGAAAATGCCATGTAAGTCTGTTTACTTCATCCCATCAACACGCAAAGATAAGGTGTACAAGAGTAGCCTGACGGAGAAATAATTACTGTTTTCAAACTTTAAATATTACCGCTTACAAAGAGGGATACTTAGTGCTAGAAATGCCTCCTACGTGAAAATACAGCGATACATACAGAATGCGTTAATAGTCTTTTTTATGTTACTAATAAACGTTTCTCCACAGCATGCTTCCTGACGATAAGCTGCCGCTCTTAATATATGGATATAGGAGATCCTGACTCCTTCCCTTGGTAAGTATATCAATAATACAAAGAACCATTAAAGGCAATTAACGCTTTAAATGAGAACGGTCACGGCCATAAATTGTAATCCTCTGTACCCCACAGAAAATATATGGATAAATATTCATTTATACGCGCGTTCTGGTTATTAACACAGCCGAGAGGATGATCTAAATGAAACAAAGATGCTCCTAAATCGATAAGGAGTTTCTAGAGAAACTTTCTAACCTGCTCTCCCGGGTCCCACTTTGCACCGAGTCTTCTGAGCGTATCCGTGGCTCGATCTCTCTCCCAGGTCACAGCGGATACCAAAAGTTTCATTTCGTTCAACTTTCGCTCCATCTCCTTTAATTCAGCGTCAGCCTACAAGCAATCGGGCACGTCAGTCAGGACGCTGCTCTTACAGAGGTATCTTTGTGGGTTATTTTTTATCAACACGGGAGAAAGAATGAAGTTTATTCATATAGCAGAGAGCGGAGGTGAGTAATGCTGATTGAGCCCGTCTATCCCAGGGAGTTTATTTCTCTGACCTGCTCCTTGGCTTTAGTCAGACCCTCGATCAGCTCCTCTGAGTGCCGGTACTGGGCTTTCTCCACCTTCTCACAGCGCTTCTGCCAGTCCAGCTCCAGCTGTATTTTAGCCTGATCCATAAGCCGCTCGCGCTCCACAGAGGCCGCCAGCTGCTGCTGATACCTGCTCATTCAAAAAAATGAAATGAAAATCTGGCTGGGCACTCTTACAAATTATATTCAGATCTTTGAGGGCTAGGGGGAGGAACAGATGGATCTTCTTGAGATATTACATACAATGATAAATAAATTCATTGTATCTAATAACACAAACGGGTTTTCCAGTTGTTGAGTGGAACTGCAGTGCGTGGTTTGTATATTAACCATTAAAAGAGCGACACCTAGTGGTCATACCTGACACCTGCACTTTCTACACTCCAACTTTACTGTAAAATGAGGTATTGCAAATTATTAAAAGTTGAGATGCATTCAAAGTTTTTATTTATGTTTATTTTTTTTAGATGTTCCATTCCTGGTGTTCATTCAAAAATGAAGCAATGCGATACTTACACAACGGATAACATTAATATGGCTGCTGTAAGTATATACCCCCCCCATGCTGCTGTTCCGATGTACAATTAATTCAAGTTCAACAATGTAAGAAAATATACCCTGCACACCAACTACAGCTATTCTGTGCGAATAAAAGAGCTCAGTGACACGAGTGCACCTTATAGTTGGCGTGAGTGGTATAGATCCTTACATTGCTTGAACCTAGAGAAAATGTGCCTGCTTGAATGGCGAACTACATTTCCCATGATGCCCCACTCTGCACAGCCTCTTACTTCTCAATGTCTTTCTGGTACTTGGTCAACTGCGCCTTCAACTTCCCCTCTTCCTCTTGCAAGGCCTGGTTTCGGAGGTCTTTGCTGACATTCTCCTTTGAGATTTGCGCGATGTACGCGTCCCAGCCGGCCCTCAGCGTCTCCACATCTCCTCTGAGCCTAAGGGAGTTATTACAATACAAATATTCATCAATCCCACCAAGAGACCGTATGGCTGTTGAACCCTGGGATATCAGTTGACTTGCTATCACCTTGACAACGAGGTGTTCTCTGGTATTAACTGTCAAGGCAACATTGATCTGAAACACCTCGGTATCCATTTATTCAGGGAAAAAAAATTAACGCCAGCTGTGACATCACAGAGCATTATAGTTAATTCATTCAATTAGCGACTTGCATCATTAATTCATTCATTGAGTTCCTAAAACTATTTGTCACCCCGAGACTCAAACTCACCGGTTAAAGAATTATATGTTAAGCAAGATGACCTGGATACAGTTTGATCCATTGATGCAACATGTGGCATCCCACAATGCATTAGGGGTAATGCTTTGGGTGAACTGCTGTATGCACCCAGCCTACGCTCCAGCAAGGGGAAGTCTTATATTAAGACTTTGTAACGTTAGACCTGGTAGCTATATGAATCAGGTTCTGTACTCCATGAACTGTCCGTGTCTTCCCAACGTAGTCCCTCCCAGAGAGACCTCTGAAGGGCCAGCCCTGGAAAGCTCCCATGCTTATGGGGTCACAGCCTGATCTATTACAGGTTAAACAGAAAGCGTGTAAAGTCTGTGTTTCTCACTTTTCGATAGTGGCGTCTTTCTCCCCCAGTAAGTCTTTCTGGCGGTCTGTGATTCTGCGCTGCTCCATGTGCTGGGTCTCTACGCACATCTGCAGCTCCTCGATCTGCTTCTCCAGCTGCCGGATCTGCTCCGCGTGTGCTTCCTTCATCGACGTCAGCGCCGAGTCCTTCTCCCGCGCTAAGCGGTCTACCTGCGCGTGTCTGAAAAATACGTGAAAAAACAGGACGGAAATATGTGAGTTTGCACTTCTTTCTGCAGTCTAAATGTGTTAAAGGGGGGGTCTCGCTTGGTTGTGTGAAGGGTGGCCACCCTTGGCTGGAGAGGGAATGCGAAGCCACTAGTCCAGAACACCCAGGATCTAGTAATGGGCCACAATTATCACCAATGCATACAAGTCTTTCCCTGGTTCCACATTCACAATAACTGCAGAGCCGAGTAGGAGACTTCACTGGCTTGTCCAGCACCAAACAATCATTTCTCAAATTTCCACTCACTTTCTCTGATAGGTTTCTTCTTCTCTTTTCCATTTAATGTGCGAAGACTGTAGATTATCGTGCAATTCCTTGATTCTAAAACAGAAAATGCATCCTCTCGGTTAACATTTTAAAGTGAGTCTATACCCATGCTTATTGAACTGCATTAAGTTTTAAGGTTATAAATCCCCCTCAAACTAAAATTTGACCCATGATGGACTATATCCTCTGGCTCACAATCACAGGTCAGATGTGCGAAAAACATAAACCTCTCCTTTGGTGTCTCGCACAGACAGAGGGGAAATCCTACTCTTATGAAACCGAAGGGGTTATTACGGTGAGGGTATTAAACATGCATGGGATAGGCATACCGCTCCTGAATCTAAGACAAGACCGACGACTGATTGAGGTTTGAGTCTTTACAGCAGGAGAAACGGGCGACTAGACGGGGGCCGAATGGGGCCGACCTGCCGACGGGTTCTATAGTTCTATGTTTATTCTGTTCAAAGTTCGTAGCCGCATGCACAATATACGTAGCCAGTAGGTGGCGCTGTGTGCTCAGTCACAGTAATTTCCAGCCCTACCTACTCCAGTAATAGGTTTAAAGGGACAGTTCCACCGATCCTCCTGAATATAACGCTTTCACAACTAAACTGGAAACAACTTTTTCTGGGACCCCTTAGTTGTCATGTGACACAAAAGAAGACACGGATTTTTTTTTTACGCGATCAACATGCAACAAAACCTGGAGGACTTAGCTGTATGATATAAGACCAAGTTCTACAATGGTTACAACACATACTATCTTGGGTTTAAGGTCATCTCGAGGACCCCTTTGATGAACCCAAAGACCCCTGTCTGCACCATATCGCTCCTTGAGGACGTTACAATACAAACCTGGCATCTTTTACAGCAGACAGCTCCTTGATTTCAAACTCTTTCTGTTTCAGGGCTTCCTGCAATTTCTGATTTGTGGCTTCGGCCTCCAGGAGGGTTTCGGAGGCCTTCAGCTCCATCTCCTTGAGCACAGCTAGTTCCTTCGACAGTAATTTTGCCTGAGAAATGAGTATCCAAAGCCTTAAATCGCTTCTAGCATGGTTTGAAGTCAGGGATACATTTATTAATTTACTTAAATGAAAATATAGGGGAAAAAGGGGCAAGGAAACCCAGATCTCGTGCTGCCGGTCAGCAGCTGGGGTGTGCGGTCTGGATATAAACGCACGAGGACCTGTCTGGTCATACCTGTATGTATAAGCCATCGGCTCGTGTCATATGACTTTTGTGTCATACCTTAAGCTCATGAGACAGAACCACGGTGCTCAGTTCATCCAGCTGCAGACGAAACTCATGTTCACGTTTCTTCAATTGGGAGTCAAACTCGACAAGCAGCTCCTGCATGGAAAGACTAAATTCAATTCATTTTCCCTGGAAAGCAACATAAAGATTGAAGCAAAAGGCAGGACACGGCAGTCTCAATACTACCCGAACGGACAGGTCAGATATCACTGCTTAATATATGTTATCTCTGCTACAGCGTGTTTCTGAACTGGTTTTCTGCTCAGCAGGCGACGGCGTTTTGTTTTCTCAGGCGCCTCTTGATAGAAATCGATGTACTTAATTATTCCGTCTAATGGGTTCCTCTTTGCGCACCGAGGCCAAGGCAGGTCGAAGAGATATGGAGCTCGTTTGGTTTCAAGCGACTGGGGCCCAGTCCAAAAGTTTACAGAACGTTATACAGGACAGGAACCGAAGAGGAGGTCGACCGGTCCCTGGTACCATGCAGTGATCCGGCTGTAGTTTAAAGGGCCCAGCGTTATGGGAGCCTTTTGTTCACCAACAGCTGGGTCAACCCAAGAATAGAGACAGAGGTGTGGAGTTCTACTTCAATAAGTCTCTACACGCCAGCTTGGGAGCTGTGATTGAGATGAAGCAGACAGGTCTATGAGGACCACTGCTCCCCAAAAGAGGACAGGGGGGCAGTGCTGCAAAATGTGACTGTTCCGTGGAAAATGAGCCACTTGGGAGGTATAGAATGTCAAAAATGGGGGATCAGGGAATTTTCATGGACGGGGAACTCAGCTGCTAATTATGCTTCTAACTAAAATAGATCTGACCTTCCAAGTTAGCCTCGGATTCACCTGTGACTTCATATTTTCAGTTGCTAACCTTAGCATCTCATTTCATCTGAACCTAGTTGTCTGGGTAGAAAGTAAAAGGTCACCAAAGCAATCAGAGCTACACAAAAGAAGAGCGGCCGGCCGAATTTATCGCCAGGTTAGGTGACCCTTCTTTCGAGCCTCGTGGTTACACCGTGTCAGTATCATTCTTGGAAGGATAACGTTCTATGTTCTTGGCGTAAAGGCGAGCTTGTCCGCGCTGAACGAGCAGCTTGCCAAACCGGCAAACACATCGCAGGCAGCTGGAAAGCTCCTCCTTTCAGGCCGGGTGATGAATTGATTGAGAATCCGTACCCGAGCAGCTAAAATGGATCGGTGGGGGATGTGTCTGGGGGACGCGGATCGATACAGCGCAGGGAGCGGTTAATGGCACGGCACGCAGCTGTCTTCTAAAATAAAACGCTAATGAGAATCCCGTAACTAGAAACCTGGCAGCCGTTAACGAAACCGGTAGATGCGGTGACATTATCCTACGACAGCATGGAAAAGCTTCAGATCTATGTTATAAAATAATAATAAAAATATATTATATATATATTTTTTTTTTTTATATAATATATATATATCATATATAAATATATATATTTTTATATAATATATATATATATATATATTATATGTATTATATATTTTATATATATATATATATGCCTCAAAATGGTATTACTACCTTTTATAAAATGCATAATGGATCACAAAATAGATCACAAGCTTTCTAGTATAGTATATCTGATTTGATTTTTTTTTTTACCAGCAGAAAAGAAAAAAGTTCCTACAAATTAAACCACTAATCTGGAACAACGTTAATTTACCAAAATAATTACTCACGATAACATGGTCTGAGAAAAAAAACTGTGACTTTGGAGCCAACTTTGAAAATTGTTTTTATCACCATAGCAACCAATCATCAGGACCATTCCATCGGTAGCCATGGCGACTGGATCCAGATTCATACTTTGCACCAAAGTCACCTACTTTTATATAGAACCCCCATGTATTGATATAATCAATAAAAGTGGGCTGCATAAAAAAATGTGAATAAAGGTTTAATCTACTTTTTTTCGTTTTGTAGTTTGTTACATAATTTTCCATGGATTATATTCGGTAATTCAAGGTCATTGTATTCGGTAATTAAAGGTCATTGTATTTAAAGGGACAATTTAATGTCCCAAACAGCCTTAATGCTTTTCATAACATGCATTCTCTAAGAAATGTCAAATATATATATATATAAATAACTTAAGGAGAAGTTGCAGCTCCCAGCTTCCTCTGTGGTCCAATGTCGGTGGCAGGAAAGTACCCCTTGCCAAAGGACTGGCTGGAGGTAACTATAACTGGAGGTAACGTGGCAGGAGATGTGTTCTCCTGCATGGAAAATAGCTGGGGGGGGATGCATATGGGGGGATTCTGCATTTGCAGGGGGGATGCCATGAACATTTAAAGGGCCCGTCTAAGCGATTTTTTTTGTCTCACCTGTTTCTGTAAGCTCAGGTCTCCCTGAACCTCCTCGATTTTCCTCTCGAGTTGACGTTTTACTTTCTCGTACTCTTCTCGATGGCGGTCGAGGTCGCTATTTTTAGTCCTAAAAAAATATTTAGGGTTCGGCGTTAAAATATAGACCTCCCACCGATTCATCAGAAAATAAATATTCTCTGTGCTTAACCCTCAGAAAGTGGTCGGAAATGTTAAATATTTTGGGTAGAAACGTAAACGCTTGCAAATCAACTGAAACAATATTATTATTTGTAACTTCTGATGTCATAGCATCACCTAACCGGTCACTGAACATGTGTTCTTATGGCTAACCTACCTCCCAGCAGAATATAGACACATGGGTCTGATCCGCGGTCAGATTCTGTGTGCCTATCCCATGCATGTAGCGCCCTCTACCAGGGCCAGAGAGGGCCTGGCCTCTACCACCTCTGCTGGGTGACAGTTCCACCTACCTACCATGCTCTCAGTAAAGTAAATCTTCCTTACATCTAAGCCTCTGTCCCTCTAGTTGTAGATTATGGCCTCTATGACATCTGTTCTCATCTGTTTATGGAATATGATGGCGTATTGTAAAATATATTTGATTGGCCGGCTAGAAAATACCTCTGGATCCTCTCCAGCTCCATCTGGTGTTCTTTAAGCTTCCGTTGATAGTGACCCTGTAATTCATCATAATTCTTCTTCCCTCGTTGGACTTCTTGTTGGAGTTTTTCCACCTGGATCTTTAAATCACTAATTTCTCCCTGTTTCAGGTTTTCGGCGACTTTCAGGCGGCTCAGCGTGAGCTCGTAACGTTCCAAGTCTCGATCTCGTTCGGCCAACACTCTGAGGTTGTGCATGAAGTCTTTCTTAAGGCTGCTGAGTTTCTCTTCTTGCCCTTGAAGGCTCTTCTTTGTTTCCTTCAGGGTCCTCTCCAGATAAAGAACCTGCCGGTGCTGGAGATCCTTCCATTCTTGCTCTTTTTTAGCGAGGAGTTCGCTAAAATCCCCTTCCTCCGCCATAGAGCCTGTGGGAAGAATTCAAATAATTCAAATGATCAGAAAACTGACTCCAAAAAATGTCTGGAACATCAGGAAAAATAACTGGCAATACAGCATCTGGCGTTATTCCCGTAACCGCTTGGTGTCTGGACACGAGGGTCTCTGCGCATGATTGTTCTATCTAGCGATTGCAGTACCCGGAGTATATGAATCGGCTAATCTCTGGGGTCATTTGTGATATGCTTTGGGGCATTTTGACTCGCCAGGGTTTAGGAACAAGGAAAAAAATAGAAATTTGGACCATTTGCTACTTTTCACTCTTCTTGGGATATCTGATACACCCAATGGCACTGTATGACCCGCACGTATTACGTGGGGAGCGTCGCTCATGTAAGACCAGGCTCTGTCCCTTTTTGTACGACAGACAGCTACTGGGACTGTCCTGAGTAACATGGGGCTGTTGGCAGCTATGATTTATTAATAGATGCATAGCCTGATTCACACACATTATTATACCCTATATATATATATATATATATATATATATATATATATATATATATATATATATATAATTTATATAGTATATAAACTCTGTATATATATTCTGTGCAAGAATATGACACAATGACAATGCACAAATATTTATTACAAATCTTTTTAATCACACGTTTTTACGGAAAGCGCCATATGTACGAAGGTGCGATATAATGGGTCAGGCTAAGTTCTGTCTGCATCATCTCACCTCCTGCCTTTTTCGCCTGCGCTTCCTCCGAAACTTCTCTAATTTGCCGATGCGATTCTACGCTACAACTCGGGCTGCACAGCTACACGCAGGCCCCGTATCCATGGCGACATTACCACGCTGCACCGTCACGCACAAGCCTCGTATCCATAGCAATAAGCCGCAGCTCTCTAAATGCTGGTGCGCGGAAAACAGTGTCCGCGGCTCGCAGGGACGGGTTACGTCAGTTCCGGGGCTTTTTCCTTTCCCCTTTGTGTGTGGTTTTTCACTGTTTATAAACATTTATATAAATCAGTGATGTGAATGTAAACAGCCGGAAATCAACAAACACAAATGATACACAACGATCACCACAGCTAAAAGGTTATGGCTCTAATACCAAGGCCCATTTTATTCATGGCTTAGTTACATAATCCTCTGTGAAAGATACTGTTTTTTCATTGGTATCCTTGAGGGTAGTAGATAATTGGAGCAGCCTCCCAGTAGAAGTGGTAGCGGCTTATACAGAATATAGCTCTTGAATCTAAGACGAGACCAAGGACTGATTAAAGGTACAGCAGGAGAAACGGGCGACTAAAAGCCCTAAAACGCAGTTACTTACGATGAAGTGATTCTTGAAATATTAACCCTTTAATAGCCCATTGTGAAGATTCTATGGAATTGCTCTAATACCGGTCGTCATGGAAACCTTGACTTTTCATTATTTAAAGATAGAATTAATCGAGTCACCTGTATTCAAGCAGGGAGATCAACCATAACATACTGGGAGCAAAAGCACCAACTGGGAGTCTTATATATGATCCCAGCGGGGGTAGAATAGGAAGGACTCAGATCCAGACTGTGTGGCCCCCAGAATCTGCCCCTTCACCCCGAGACTGGGGTAAAAAACCTCAAGTATGGAGATCACCTTTATGCAAGTCATATAGTACGTTGGCCTGAAAGAAAATACGATATAAACCAAGAAAAAAGGAAATGTCATTTTTTTTTGACCAGGAAACTAATCCGCGTCACACGCCAATTATAATGAGATTTATCGCGATGCATTAAATGCGCTCAATGTTCTAAACAACAATCCTAATACAAAAACAAAATCGTCTCATTCGTAATTGTTACCTGGAACACTTCATTGTCGCTAATAGGTCGTTGCCATAGAAACACGTCTTAAAATTTTCCGTGATGTTTAAACGTTCAGAAGTTTTATTAGGCGCTTAACATACTAAGCCGCCCGCTTCATGTTTAAGTGGAACAGCACCTTTAAAACCACCCTGTGTGATGTATCTTTTATAATGTTAAATTCATTCCCCCCCCCAAAAAAAATGATACTTTAGAGATAATTCATTGTACAGTTTACAGGGCGAAATTCCAGCTGAGAATTATTTGAGATGATGTCATCCGAGCGGAGATTTATCGGTCTGTATTCGCAGTCCTTCAGACTTCTCTTTAAGGTCATGTTTGAAAATAGGACATAATAGAGCTTCCCGTCACCGCGCCGTCCCTCGGCTCTTCCTGTTAGAACCGCGCCGCTCCACGGAGAATGACAAGTATTGCGGGTTTGAGGATATTAGGGGCCTATTCACTAAACGGAGAGTTGGGTTTCAGCTCCTTTACATAATGAAGGGCCAACCCCACTGAGTGTCTGCTGTAAGAAGAGCTTGGTTGAGAGCGCTCCAAAGCCTCCTATTAAATTATGCATTATACAGGGCCAGCTCTGCCATCCTTGCTGGAGAAACCTGCTGGTGTTGGCAGGCCCGGACTGGCCATCTGGCCCACTCCGGGCACATGCCCCTGGCCGCCAGCCACACGCCAAGTTGGCTATTGCAGGATATGCCCAGTCACGGGCTATCTAAGCAATGATTGAGTAGCCACACGTACCAGCCTTAAAGGGCCGGGGCCACCATCGCCAGTCCAGCCCTTCATAATGTAGAGTGAGGTGAGAGGGTTAAAACCACAACTCTCCCTTTACTACTACAACATATTAATCGGTAGCCAACAAAACCTCTGCCTGGAGTGCAGCCCAACTGGACCGACCCAGACGTCCTTGGTGACAATGGTCCTCCCAAACTAGTGTTAATGGGAAGCTCCTTGGTATTGGGTATAAAGTGCCCCTGGTTCAACGGTGGGGGGGGGGAATCGGTCACCATGGATCAGGGTGAAATAGTAGAGTTTTGGGTTCCTGGAGAGTTTTGAATGCCGTTCCTTGAGCAGTGCGGGTTTTCACCATCTCCCAACACGAGCCTAGGTGGACATCTCATGAAGACCAAGAACCTGATTGAGGCACCTGCATGCGCGTGAAAGCCTTATAAACCTTCAGCGGCTGGGGCTGGTTTATTACTCTCTGGTTGCCCATCTATGCTGGATTTATAGAGTTTAACGGTCTTGGCGTGTCCTCCTAGCAGAAGAAACATCTATCATCCTTGACTAAAGGTGAGTTGGGGCTTTTTGCTCTATGCTGCATTAAACCTGTTGCTGGAATTTGGGATAATTTTATTGTTATGTTTTAAGGTTCAGCAGGTGATCGGCTTCGTTGTATGAGTTCTTGGGGGTTCCCGTGATCCAGAGATGTTATTGTAGCTTCTGATACAAAGCATCAATGTGGACAGCGCTTCATAATTTTTTATTTTTAATGGGGCCAATTCTTTTTATTTTATTATATCTAAAAAAAAAAAAAAAAAAATTGCATGTCGAGCTTCTAAGGAAACGCAAAAAAAAAAAAACCTCATGGAAACGGCTAAATATAGGCCAGTGGTCAGAAAATATATCCGTGATGCGCTTCCTTGGTAGCTGCGGGTTCGTCGCTGATGTTTACGGAGTCCGGTTAGGCGAAAGTAAGTTGGAACCGGCTGGACTGTAATTAAAGCAAAGCCGGTAATTTCCTAGAACCGAGCGGAAGCCGATTTAGCGAGCCTCCCCTGTAATCTCTGCCGCTGACCGCGTGCCAAATGCTTGACTTAGCCGTTATTATCATTAAAACGAGCAAATTGTGTTAATGAAATGAGAGCGCCCGAGCGACCCGGGTGCTGAGGTATCAGCGAGCGGGATTAACTGCGGTTTCATTGTAGTGATTCTGGTGCAAAGTTTGAAGGTGGTGTTATCACCGTAGCAACCGATTTGACTGGTCCAATCAGCAGGGAGATTCCACTGGTTGCTATGGTAATAAGACCGTCTCAAACTTCACGGCCGACTTTCTCTCTGCTGTCCGTGGCTTCTGGATTTGTGTCGGGATAAAGGGATTTGAGAAGGCGGCGTCCTGCCCCCGGATTATGGCGAATACCCTGGATGCTGTGCCATTTGATGGCAGATCAGCCCCATCCAGTCGCTCGTCTTCTGCTTTTTTTTCCTGCTGTAATCGGTCGTTGGTCTCGTCTTAGATTCAGGAGCCATATGCATGCTTAAACCCCCTCAATGTATTCCCCTCCACCACTTCTCCTGGGAGGCTGTTCCATGTATCTACTACTCTCCCAGTAAAAGTAAAACTTCCTTCCATTCCATCTCAGTCTCTAGCGTTAGATTCGGGTCTCTTGTTGTAACTTTTTCTCCTGTACTCTGTATTTAAATGTCTGTCTCCCTCTCTTCTCCGAAGCCGGATATATTGATCGCTTTCTCGTGTAGCCTGCAAACCGCTCCCCGTTTTAGTTGCCCTCCTTTGCTCTCTCTCTCCGGCATGAAGGGTAGGATACGGGGCGTTCTAATATTTGACATGTATTGTATCGAATCAAAACCACAGGGTACACAATGCCCTCTCGTCCGTCGTCTGCCCCTCCCTGTTGCCGCGTTACGGCCAACAAACCCCGATTCTTAGACCGGCCCTTTAAACAAATTAGGATTTTTAATTAAGTGGAAAAGCCTGAAACGTAACATTTAGTGTGTGTGTGTGTGTACACACACGGGGGTCTCGGGTTATCAGATCTGGGACGCGGCGCTCTCTATCCGCTAATGTATTTGGGGATGACACAAGGACCTGTTTACATACTGGAGATAATGCCCTCCGTCCATCGCTTGTTTAATGCCCTTCCCTGTCCACAGGGCAAAATAACTAACTCCGGAGATCGGCTGCGACGATAACTACCCCTCCCTGCTCAGCTCCTGTAATACCCCCTTGTTGTGAAGTAATTACCAGAGGATATTGTACGACAAATGTCCGGGTAATTGCAGATAAACTGCCCCAGAGGCTGATATTGTGGGGTGGGGTAATACCACCTCCCTGCCTTATGTACCCCTCCCTTCCCCCATTAACAGGGGTGTGGTACCCCAGTATTCTATACCCTAGATGAGTGGGGGCAATGTGATATATTACCCCTTAGTGCTGATCTGGGGGGGTGCTGTGTACCCATTTCTCCCAGCCCTGGGGTGTGGGGCTATTGTGCCCCCCCCCCTGGGATGAGCAGGGGATGCTGTGCCCCATCTCTCCCAAACCATGGAGGGGGGGCGGTTAGATGATGTGAGCCCCAGCCGGGGGGGGGGGTTGTGATGCTGCAGCACTGTGACCTTCAGCTTCCCCTCAGTGTCTCCCGTGACGTCACGCGTGGACGTGCCTGGTTAAAGCTGCGAGCGGCCGCCCCACTGAGTGTGGAGATCGGAGTGACAGCGGCTACAGGTGCACGGACTCCCGGGAGGGACAGCAGGTACCGGGGGGCACAGGGACGGATCTGGGTGGGTTTATCTGGTGGGTGTTTTTCCTGCGTGGGTCTGTGTGACAGCGCCGGGTGTCATGCGTGTCGCGGCTGCGGAGTGTGCGATGTGATCCCGTTACTTGTGTGATTCGTGTCCGTTCGGTTACCGGTTCCTTGATACATTGTATCTCCTCTATCTCCGCTTCGATTCATTTTTCTCTCCTGTACCCGGATCCCCCCCCCACCCCAGTAATTATATAATTACCCTGGGAAAGTTGGGGTCCCTCTCCCCAGGGGTGGCAACTAAGGATGGGGAGAACCAATTTGCCCCATAAGGTTCCAATACTACCCTTAGTAGTGTCAATCCCACCAGTGCCCATAGTAATTCCACCAGTGTTAATGTTTGGGTGGGTGTGCGAGGGGGGGGGGTCCCCACAGTGATGGTCTCAGGATCACATTCATCTCTGGGCCATTTCTAGGAGATTAACCCCTTTATGCTGGTTTGTCCTGGAGCTTTCTAACCCATCGAGGAATTGTCTCTCTGTCCAAAAACAAGTAGTTTTAGCCAAAAATCTGATGTCTCCCTGCCAGGCTGGCACACAGTTGGTTAACCAGCCCCGGTTAATGATTTGCTGACACATGAGCCCCATCTGGGCCAGAATAAACAAGAACATTCAGAGATGGACCTCTGTGTCCACCATCCCAACAGATGCTTCCCTGTCCATCTCCAACCCCCACCCCTCCAACCAAGCAGGTGGCTTCTGGTCACTTAGATGGGGCTGAAACTGGGCTGGCCATTTGCATGAAACTTAATGCCATCTGTTATGGGGTCCGCCATGTCTTCTATCACAGCTTGTATATCCAGTATAATTAACCCTTAAGATCTTAAGTCTTCTTTGAATGACTTGCTTTTGTTCCATTGTGAAAGGGCTGGTTTAAGGAATTGGGACTTAAATCCTAATCTAGGTTGTGGGACCTCCTTCTGATGGATGAAGGTTTTATTGCGGTCTTCTGACTTCCCTTAAATTGTATTTTAAGGTTTCTCCTAAGGGTGTTGGGAGGCCATCAACGAGTGAGGTGTAATTCAAGCCTTAAGCCATCTTCTAAGGTGTAAGTTTCCGTCCCAAAAAGAGCCTGTGATAGACTTCCATTTAATTATTTCATGACGTAGTGTGATGCAATATGTCCGTATTAGGCATTGCTTGGGTCTTAAAGCTGTGGAAATGAATGGCGGTTGAAGAAGATAGTCCGTTCTCCCCTTATGGTGCTAGGAATCCTATACGAAAGTATATATGTCGTATAAATGTGTATATTTTTCTGGGTTCTGATGGGCTGCAGGACTCTGAACCTGACTCGGCGTGTTCTAATTTTATTATATTGTGAAATGTGTCACACACATACTGTGGAGTTGGACAAAATGTGCTGGTGAGACAATTCGGGCAACCTTCCAGCCTAAAGAGCACTGTTCCAAAAATAGGGGCAGCACTTGGCATTATTTGGCCCGGGTTATTTCTGGTGTGCGTGTCTAGGGGGTTTCTTTCTTTTTTTATACTGAGACCCAAAGGTCGTAAGAGCGCACTGTCTACCCCAGGAGGTGAGCTGGACAAGAGTCCTGACCCGGGACTAAAATAGTAGAACAGTTTGGTGGCTCTTGAAGGGTCAACTTATCTTCTTGACCCTTCATTAGCAGCCTATGGCGGTTCACCGGCTGTTGTGATGGCAACTGCAGCCAGACGAGTCTCAGCGTCAGGCCTCCTTGATGTGAATCCAGAGAGACTTCAATAAAATTAAAAATGTATGTTTTCTGTAGACATGGGAGCGGCCATCTCCTCATCCTGGCTATGAGAAGTCCTCCCTTTCTTGTGGTGTTGCTGCTCCTCTGGGTGGGAGGACTGGTTTTGGGAGATGTAGTATCTTCGTCATAATGTTCTGAAGAACAAAAACCCTTTGTATGTATTTTATTAATAAGGGGAACTGAAGACTTCTCCTTTTTTTTGTCTCTGATTGTATGACCTTATTGGTGATGTCACTGATGCCGGAAAGTGAGGCAATGACGATGACCACAGTATGATTTCCAAACCCGGTTTCCTGCGGTTTCTGTACGTGTTATTGTGACTTCTAGGGCTACAGAACCCTGTGATAGCCTTCTTTTCTGCGTGGTGAGGGTATCGGGGATTTGGGACCAAGGAAGGGACTGGTGCTCTTACAGAAGGACGTATGGGAGGTATGCTTGTGGCATACGCACTTGCACAAAAAGGACTGCGAGGAGTTTAGCCCTCTGGCTAGAGATGTGACGGCCGCTTATCACGTGCTGCAGCTGCTATCTGTAAATAATGGGGTGGGAAAAAAAACCAAGCACTTGATATGGTTTCATGAAAGCTTCTTGACAAGCAAACATTTGCAATGCAGTATAATGAAGCTGAAGCTTTCTACTGCAGCTCGGGAGTCCAGTCTCTGTTTAAGGAACGATTTTTGATTGGTTCAATAAGTTGTGCGATGGCTTGTTTGAAATATACCTGTGAATCTGCCCCGAGGGGGGGAATAAATCCACTGGGCCCTGTCTCTGAAACCAGGAACCGGTGTGAATTATTAATCAGAACAGATCCAGAGCCAAGCGATGGCGTGATGGGCCTCCTCTGAATAACATTACCAAGCATGCCTCCCAACAGTCCTGTTTTCTTGCAGGAAAGTCCCACCCAACAGGGTGGCAAAAAATAAATGGAGGTCTGCGCTGTTTGATGCACAAACCTCCATTGCAGCTCCCACGTGGCCGCTAGTGTCGTCGATGTGGCTTAAGACTGGTCGGTGCCCCCAGCTCATGTGCTGCTCACTTCTGGGACTGGATGCAAGCCTTCCTGCCTCTCCTCACACTCACCCCCCCCAACAAAATGTTGATATGCTGCACTCGTTGTACCTCGCCCTTTACTTGTAAAATTATGTTTGTTAGAGCTTAATGTAAACAAAATATATCTACATGTTGGCCTCCGTATCTTCTAAGATAATGTGACAGGGATTTTTTTTTTTATTTTTACATAAAAAATATTTTTATATAAACTATATTCTCTTAAATAAACTATTTAACCTATGACAGGGAGGTAGGAAGTATAAAAATCCATACATGTAAGTAGTGGAGGTTCCTTATCTTCATATAAATATTAAGTGCCCAGAAAGTTGCGTGTCGTTTCAGGAAAGGGTGTGGGATAAAAATATAATGGGGACAAAATATTGGCCGGATATACAGCCTTTATGTTAAGGCTGTGACCCCCTCGTTGGGATTGGGGGTTCGTGTGACGAGGTGGCAGCAGGTGATCCTCTGGATGGGGAGAAACCTTAGATAATGTCAAGGGTAAACCTTCCCTAAATATAGAAAGGGACAGGGGTCTCGTATACCAAGAAGTCCTCGGTTACTGAAAGGTTGACCCCGCAGAGGAGTTCAGAGGTCTGGAGTACGTGTCAGAATGTGTCCCGGTATTTATTGACGTGTCGCCCTGCATAAAACAACTCGTCACGCTATAGAAAGAGGGTATTTTAACACCAAAATGGACAAAGATTTAGTTCCACTTAGACAAAACTTTAATTGCACTTTCCATAACTAATGAATCTGACTTTTTTTTTTTTTTTTTACTGTATACAGTATTGTGGCGTCATTTAACCCAAACTCTGATTTACCGTTTCTCTCTCGTTGCAGGAGGTGAGATTTAGTGCACCATGGGAGGCGTTGTGGTGGATGATAATCCGTCTGGCGTTAAGGCCCCTGATGGCGGATGGGGCTGGGCCGTCCTCTTCGGCTGTTTCGTGATCACTGGATTCTCCTACGCGTTTCCCAAAGCCGTCAGTGTCTTCTTCAAAGAGCTCATTCGGGAGTTTGACGTTGGGTACAGTGACACGGCATGGATCTCCTCCATCCTCCTGGCTATGCTCTATGGGACAGGTGGGTATTGTCTGCAACAGACCCTACGACGGGTGCTTCGGTAGACACAACCGAAATGTAACGCTGTAGGCCAGGAGTACACAAAGATGGGATCCAGGGTTCCAAAAAGCAATTGCTCCTTTACATTGTAGCCAGTGAGCAGATACATTACGTCCATTAATGGTCAGATATGGACACTCTTATCTGAGGGTCTACAATGAAACCCCCTGTAGGGATCTGTCTGGCTGGGCCATGTAGGCCTGATGACCTGCTAGAAGTGCCAAGTCTCAACACCCTACATTGGCATTGCAGGCAAAGGCTTGACTCAAATCTTATCTGCTGTATGCCATAGGAGACACTCCCTACCAACAAACAAAATAGTTTAATAGATTGGCAGATATGATTGTTCTATGAATGTTTACTTTCTCATTTGGACTACGTACCTGGAGGCCCTAAACAAAGACTTCTTCATCGTGATACAACGTAGACAATCAACCGATGTTGTCCAATTAGTACATTGCTTAGTGTTGGAGTAACTCTGGCGCTGCTACAACTCTGCGGTGTCTCTTTAAATCTCTCATTATTGAAACTGGCTGTACTTGGGGTTAATTGCAGGCTGCATTGTTTTAGAACACGCGAGTATTATAACTCGCCATGCACTCGTGGTGGGTGCAGAATCCTTTTACTCTAGAATAAAACCAGAATGCAAAATAACTGAACGGCTGAGTAGTAAGGGTCTTTCTGGGTAACGCCAACAAATGTCACGTCCTTGTTGGAGCGTTGCTAGATAATAAGTACTTGCCATGTCTAGGGCAGGGATTAAGGTGACGGATAATATTCCCATGAGCTAATCGGATGTATTACCTGTACTCCTGCAAGCATTCAGTCCCTAAGGACGAGTGGACACTCTGCCGTGGACACGGTCAATGATATCTCATAAATTGGTGATGACGGGTAATGAGTATATATTTTAATGGAAACAGTGTTGACTTAATTTTATTTATTCTGTAGACTAATAACTTAAATGGGGTAAATGGCCAACGGGAAACTTTAAACTTCTAGAATTGTTCGTAAGATGTAGTGTTGCACTGACCCCTGCTGTATGAACGTGGTCGTATGCTTACTGGTTGTGAGCAGTCGGTTGGTCTATTTCGCAAGGTGTAATGTCTCAAGCAGCCAGAACGTTCAAAGGTGGCTTTCTTATAACTATCAACATGCGCCTTATTTATCTTAAAGTACCATATGTTCATACTGTTTACATTTTTATTTTGGTTTAGGTCCTCTTTGCAGTATCTGCGTAAATCGATTTGGTTGCCGACCGGTCATGATGGTTGGGGGTCTCTTTGCATCTCTCGGCATGGTACTGGCTTCGTTTTGCACAAACATCATTGCTATCTACCTCACTGCAGGAGTCATCACAGGTGAGTCTTTAAGGCCTCCTTAGATCTAGGGTCTAGGTCTGTCCGTTTAACGCGTAGCACAATGCCAGGTTTTTGTATGCGAGTACTTGGAATAGTCCATCGTAACTCCCTCCATGTTTGACTATAACCTCTTGTGTTACAGGTTTGGGTCTAGCTCTCAACTTCCAACCTTCTCTCATCATGTTGAATCGCTATTTTGACAAACGCCGGCCACTGGCAAATGGACTGGCAGCTGCAGGAAGCCCGGTGTTTCTCTGTGCTTTGTCTCCTCTTGGACAGATACTTCAATATGAGTTTGGTTGGCGTGGTGGGTTCCTCATCTTGGGTGGCTTGCTCCTCAACTGCTGTGCCTGTGGTGCTCTAATGCGACCACTAGAACCCCCAAAGAAGGCCATAGAAGAGGTTAAAGAAGTAAAAGACAAAAAACCTAAGAAGCTTCTTGACTTCACTGTGTTCAAGGATCGTGGCTTTGTCATCTACACGTTGGCGGCTTCCATTATGGTTTTGGGACTTTTCGTGCCACCCGTGTTTGTTGTAAGTTATGCCAAAGACTTGGGAACACAGGACACGAAGGCTGCATTCCTCCTCACCATCCTTGGATTCGTAGATATATTTGCACGGCCCACATGCGGCGTCATCGCAGGCTTGAAGTGGGTTCGACCACGATGCGTCTACTTATTTGGCTTTGCTATGATTTTCAATGGGTTTACAGATCTGATGGGTTCCATGGCTGATACCTACGGAGGTCTGGTGGTTTTCTGCATCTTCTTTGGCATATCCTACGGGATGGTCGGTGCTCTGCAATTTGAAGTCCTGATGGCTATTGTTGGCACGCAGAAATTCTCCAGTGCCATTGGACTGGTACTACTGGCTGAAGCCATTGCTGTCTTGATTGGTCCACCATCAGCAGGTAAATGGTCTTTGATTGGCATAAAAGTAAAGGAGATTCTGTATATACGTGTAACCAAGTCTTATTGTAAGGGGGTTAAATGAACTGATTAAACTGATTAACTGATTAAAGACCACCATGAGAAAAGTAACGTATTGATATATTCATGTGAAGTAGTGCTTGCTCCCCATGTCCTCATCTTGAGTGGTGATGGTCTACCTAGCTCACGTTGTGGTAATTTTTGGACAAAAACTTTGGTTTCTTATCCCTTGGCGAGTACTGTAAGGGCAAATAGGTATACCTATGGCCATTGGCTAGCTTATGGCACCAACCCAACTTATTAAGTTAAGATGCAATGAAACTCCTCCAAACATTCCTTTTTGTGCTTCTATTGTAGGTAAAATCCTCGATGCGACCGGGAGGTACATGTTTGTCTTCATCATCGCGGGCTGTGAAGTTGTGACCTCTGCGCTCGTCCTCACGAGTGGAAATTTCTTCTGCCTCAAGAAAAAACCAGAGGAATCGGAAGCCAAAGACATCACCGAAATAAAGGAGATTAAAAAAGCAGAAGAGAACGGACCAGAAAGCGACAAAGCCGAACCCGCGGAAGTAGAACAGTTCTTGAAAGACGAAAAGAACGGTGAAGTTCTCACAAATCCAGAGTCTTGTGTGTGAAGAGTTCTAGAATGTTTTAAAATTTTATAGGAAGTTTCAGGAGATTCTCTCTGTAGGTTTAGGGCTGTGCCAAGTATTAACCGTTTCAAATGTCAACCAAAAAAAAATCACTTTTGAGGATGAAAGGACCATTCTTTCAAACTAAGTGGAATAGATAATCATGCAAACTGTCAAAGCTTTTGAGTTTGTGCTTGTTTTGAGGTTTGTACACTTCATGTTTTTAGATTTGTTTTTAATATATTTTTTTTTTTGGGTGGCTTTTAACTACGTAAAGTCCAAATGTTTGGAGTCTGAACAGTTTACGTGTGTTATTTATTGTTTTATAAGTCCTTTATACACTTTTGTGATATGTAACTTCAGAGTTTTATTTGGTATTGCACTGAAAAGTGAGCAAACAATAAATATATGTACTTTTTAATAAAAAAAAAACAAACTTGCCTTTTAATTTTTTTAACACTAAAAAGGTTTGGCTGACATGGCAATAGTCTAAGACAATACAGCACGGGCATCAGATCTGGCTGTAGATTTTAGCAACATACCTTTCAACTTAAAGACAAATTGACCAGAGCCGAAAAGTAATTCATACAGTGTAGGGCTTAAGAGAATTGGACTGTAGCTCTTGTCAGCCACGGTCTCCATACTTCACCTGGAAGTGTGCAGGACCTTAAGGATCTCAAGTCATATTTTAGCTTCCATCTCCCTAGTTTCAGTGGGAAGTGCATGTTTTGTGCCGGACTTTACTTGAAATACAGTTGTCTCTGCCAGAACTGGACTCTTCAGATGGTAAGATGACACTTTGTTGCTCTCAATCAAGGGATTTGACATTCCAAGCTCTACACTGATCAACTTGATACATCGTCTCCTTAGAGAAAGTATGATGTGGTGCCAATTTAGAGCCAACTTGAATGGGAAAAAACAGGACACCATGTCCTGTGATTGTGGCCAGGTGCTGTAACTGGGGTGACTACTCGTATATAAGACTTGGACAATGTCTGTTCCCAACATACATACTTACGTTAGTTATGGACGTATCCAGATGCTGTAGTTAGCCAGTACCATAGCACCCCCCCCCCCCTAAAATCTAACTTGGTAGACAAGCGGTGTGGGCCACCTGCCCTGACTAAGACTTCAAACGTTAATGTGGAATTACTACTAACATAGTCTCTACTAATGACCTCCTTGACAGTCTACAGGAACACCTCTAACAAAAGTATCCAATGACTTGCCCTTTGCTTTGGTTGAGAGACACTTCTCTGTTCTAATACTTCTGGATCTCTCTGCTGCTTTTGATACTGTTGATCACCATGTTCTTGCTTTGCTCTACAGACACAAGAGATACAGCTCTCTCCTGGATCTCCCTATATCTGTCCAATCATTCTCTGGCAAGACATATACTTCTCCACTTACAGTTGTTGAATTCAAGAAAAATCTGAAGACTTCAGAGAACCCGCACCCTTTTGATACAACCCCCACGGTATAAGGATACAGTAGCCGCACAGAACCTTCCTCTGTTCCTTATTTTTCTCCAAACCCCATTCCATCAAGTTTGTAAGCTTGCATGCAGGGATCTCTAGTCTTGTCGTACCATTTCAATATGTTATTTTAAATAATATAATTCGTCATATATAGTATATAGATATATAGTATATAGATAGATATGTAGATATATGGATTAGATATGTAGATATCTAATATATATCTACATATCTAATATATATGTAGATCTATATTAGATATCTATAGATATATATATGATATATTATATAATATATATATATTATAGATATTATATAGATAGAAATTATATATAGGTATGATATAGATATTATATATATATATATAGATATAGATATGATATATATATATATATATATACAGATATATATATAGATATGATATATATAGATATAGATAGATATATATAGATATGATATAGATTAGATATAGATATATAGATATGATATAGATATATATATAGATATGATATAGATATAGATAGATATGATATAGATATATAATATAGATATGATCTAGATATATATAGATATGATATAGATATAGATATGATATCAATATATATATAGATATAGATATATATATAGATAGATATATAGATAGATATGATATGATATAGATATATATATATAGATATGATATGATATAGATATATATATATAGATATGATATGATATATATATATATATATAGATATATATATATATAGATATGATATAGATATGATATATAGATATATATAGATACGATATATAAAGATATGATATATAGATATATATAGATATGATATATATAGATATGATATATAGATATATATAGATATGATATATATAGATAGGATATATAGATATATATAGATATGATATAGATGTATATAGATATGATATAGATGTATATAGATATGATATAGATATGATATAGATATATATATATATATAGATATGATATAGATATATAGATATGATATATATGTATATATATATAGATATGATATAGATATATATAGATATGATATAGATATATATAGATATATATATATAGATATGATAGAGATATATATAGATATAGATATGATAGAGATATATATATATATATATATGATAGAGAGATATATATAGAGATATATATATAGATATAGATATGAGATATAATATATCTATATAATATATATAAATATATATAAAGTCCATATATATAAAGTCCAAAAATAGTTACCGGCACTCCAGGGACTTTGCAAATGACCACACAAACAACTTTGGTTTTCAAGTCAACGTTTCAGTCTTGTTTATTACAGACTATATATATGTATATATCTATATAATATATATATATGTATATATCTATATAATATATATATGTATATATCTATATAATATATATATGTACATATCTATATAATATATATATGTACATATCTATATAATATATATATGTACATATCTATATA